>NC_073745.1:295549274-295850107 GCF_029784135.1 Toxorhynchites rutilus septentrionalis | reverse complement strand
CTTATTAAGAGATTGGCCTTTTCATTACCTTCTATACCGCAGTGACTAGGTACCCAGTATAGTTTAACATCCTTAGTAGCAGCTAGTTGCTTTGAAAATACGTTCCCAAACTAGCTTTGACTGACATGTGTATGCTTTTAATGCATTAAGAGCTAGGGCTTTGGAGGATGCATTGGGCATTGCTCCAGTTGTAGATAAGCATGCCAGACGTTGTAGTTTATCGAGCTTTTTTTGAGCTGATATTTGCGTAGTTTACCGAGTATATCCAGTGAATCATTCTCGGTCAAATCCCCACTTTTCCCCAAATATACTGATACAATATCGACTCTCCTCTCAGTCACTTCGCTTCAACTAGCACTATTTTGGCATTCGCCGTCAACATGATTTGACTTGACTAGACAATGAATTTACGAGCGTTGAGAGCGAGAATGGCTGATGAATTATTCTAGTCAATGATTATTCGAATTGACGTGACTAATGAATACAAATATACGTCAAAAAAAAAAATAAGTAAAACGAAAACTTGATTTCTGATGCAAAAAAGTAGTTACACCATTAATGGACGGTTTACTGTCTACCCACCGTGAACTCAAACCAACGAACTTAGACAGTTATCAGGTATGCTGTAAAGGTCCTTGCGTTAGTATTAGTAAACAGCGTGCAGTTTGGGAGAAATTCTAAACAAAATTTTAGTTCACTTTGTCTCCGAGTTCATTTTTGTGAAAAAAACATACAGAAAAACGGGTATATAACAACAAAATTCACCAATTTGTCAGTGTTTTTGAACACAACAGTGCAGGCTTTTTTATATTTGTGAGTAATTTTCGTGTAAGATACAAAAAATCTAGCTCACCTGTAGTATATGTCAAACCAAGTTGAACTCAAACATCGATACATGTATGCGTGATCGCAAATTGCAAACTCCAGTTGATCGTTCCAATTGAGTTTTTGGTCAAGCATATATAAATATTTGGTTCGTTTTGAAGGCTTCAATTATGCACCTCCCAATCTTAGATATGAAGTCTTATACTTTATTCTTCTAGTAAATGAAATCAAGACTGTTTTTAAAGGACTAACACTAAGTTCTTACAAGTTGCACCGTTTGAGTGTGTAGTTAAAAGTTGTTTGCATTCTATTAGAAATAGTATACACTGGATATTTTACGCGATTTTTTTCACCGAATTTTTTACGTGATTAACAAAGGTTGGGTCGTTTCCTTGGTTTACAAATGTCAGTATCGTTAGACATAAAATATTCCAGCAAACATTCACTTCTAACATTGATGTCGCTACTACCCCAGACCGAATGGTGGGTATTGGCGTTACATCCTATGAGGAACTGTTTGTTATTTCATTTACAGTGTTGGATCAGTCCAGCAACTTCAAATGGAGGAACTTCAACGTTGTCTTCCTGGGAAATAAGGTGAAACGAGGATGATAACGATTTTTTCTCGGGTCGTTATGACCTCCAATTGTATTGCCACGATGTCTCTTTTAATGAATTCTATGATGGGTGAATACCTGATGTTGTCCCGTATATGAATTGCTGCTCTAGGTGCCGTTTGTGTGCTATCATAAAGAAGATTATATGTTTGTGTAGTAATTCGTCGAATCCTGAAATTATTGAACTCTCGAATAAGACACATCCAGAGATTCGTGAGTGAACCTTCTGCATAGAGCACAGCTTGCTTCCTTGGCGTGATGAAGGTTCACCTGAGTAAACTCTAATTTGTCCAGCATTTTGTTCGTCTCCGTTCTTCAGGGAGAACCCTGAACTCTGCCGGAACCCGACAAGCTTGTTAGGATTGTTCATATAAGTCTCACGAGTCGCACGGTAAAGAAGGTCAGCTATATCAGTCAGCTTAATTCAGCAAGGGCTGAAAGTACTGTGGAGGGCGCACTGGTACACAGGCTTCGTTATCGACAGACTATTTAATTAAATCCCCCGACCATACATACCTCGACATGGGTCGTGTAACACCTTGGCTTATGGGTTTATCCCAGTGTCTTAGAATATCAACAAATATTCACGAGAAACGAATATGATTTTGTTCCAGTGTAAATGACTTTTTTTCAGCTTGAAACACACTGCCCTCATTATTTTGATGACAATAACAAACGAGTTCATTTTGTTCATATCGCTGTTGCATGAGCAAATTTGCTATAATGAATGAATGCGACATTGAGTGGGGTTCATAACTTCGCTGTTATTTATACTTTGGATATCAAAAGCAACAAATTGATATTCATCACATCCGAAACGATATTCGTTCTGGCAGTGAATTTAAGTAAATAAATTTTATTTGGCGAGACGGTAGCAACGGCATATGCAGAATGGATACAACGAGTGGTTTTAGCTACCGTCAAGTCATTTGCGACATCGGGAATTTCATAAGGTATTTCCGATTACGGCATCCGGCAACTGCAAAACCCAACCGCACACAGCAGCCTCAGGTTAGAAGTTAACAACAGCTGATATTCATTTGGCTGAAATGAAATTCAGTTCTGACGTTTCCGATAATCAAAATGAAAATGACACTGGGTGGAAAAAATAAACATCAAAACATATTGAAGGACAAAAGTTCATTTGCTCATATTCAATGGTTGCCTGGATCTGTCAATTTAATTTTCGTTTGGAATATATAGGTTTTCGATGCAACCTAGCCCGAAAATCTATGCATTTGATCTTAGCGAAGATGATTTTTTCCAACACTGGTTTATCCATTACTTTTATTGCGTAATAGAGTTTTGGACCCACTGCTCTGGTTCTCAATAGATTCAGGTTCTTTTTCGGACATGCTACTTCAGAGACCCATCATTCCCAGTCGGAGATTTTCAACCTGAGTGACCTGTTTCTGTTTTCACTGTTTGTACTGTTTACTGTCAACGTAAACATTGCGATTTGGGGCACTCCATTTAATAAATAAAGAGATATAGAGCCTCTTTTCGCATGGGAAATGAAGCCCTTTGACGATGAAATTCAAGCTCTGTTCATTGATTCGATCTATGTCAGACAGTTTTAATTGTCAACGAAAACTTGTATTTCCAAAATTGGAAGGACACAACAGCAGAAATGAACGATACAGAAGAATCTATGCTTCAGTATGCGTATAGAATATACCGTTTTCATTTCAACATCAAATGACAAGTTAATTTTTTTTTTATTTCATTGTTTTCAAAACGCCAAGCCATGCTGCCAAGAATGGATAAAAGATCGATGTGGGGAATAGATCAAAGGTAGAATTTACCAGAAGTCTCGGCAACAAGGTAACAAGGGGTCTCCGGGAGTTATTGGAAGAATTCCTTCAGCTGTTATGCGCACGAAGGGTACCTCGGAGGCGAGACTATCAACAAGTGGTAGTGAAAATATAAAAGGAGTAGCCCGAATTAGGACCAATACTAGGGCCAGAGGAGATTCTATGATCAGTATTTAGTGTATGTAGCAGATTCCGATAAGATACAATAAACGCGCTCTGCCCTTAACAGAGACGAAATGGTACAGAAAGTTTGAAACATTTAGATTGGAAAAATATTGGCAGAGAATAAAGGCAGTGCGGTTGTGAATATGACGAATATTTTTCTACATCTGAATTGGCGAACTCTGTATACATCGATCAGTTCAATTAATTGTCCCATTTTCCATCACACAGCGGAATTCGCTAGCTCCAAGGGCAAAGCGACCACCGGTGCGCGCAAATGATACGGGTTTAATCGTGGTCTCAGCACTGCAATGACGGCGAGCGGTTCCTGTTCGGCTGCCGCAATGATGAGACCGGCATCAAGGAAAAGATTCGTACCGAAGTCCGCCTCGGTGGCGGCTTTCGGTCGGAGCAAGTGAACAACTGCGACAGCACAGCATGCATAGAAGAAAAAAGAGCTAAGTATGGTAGTTAATCACTTCTCACTCAGTCGGAGCCGGAGGCTACTGCCGAAAAAAACAGATTCATCGTTCCATCGTCCTAAATATGATCCTCGATATATATAGTACCTTGTTTTTTTTTTGGTAAATAAGTTCACTAGTGATATACACATACTTTGGATAGAGAAAAGAGAAGAAAAAAAACTCAATGCGAAAAAACAAGCAAACATATATTTCTGAGCAATGGAAAGGATAATAATTCTGTATCAAGTTATGTCTGTTATTTATAAGTTTACAACATTGTGTGAAAAGTATGCTTTTTCTTAAAAAAAACAAAATTAGAAAAACTTAGGGATATATTTTTTAAGTAAGGGGTTTGCAAGTGCATTCTAGATAGAAAAAAAAACGAAAAGCGCTAAATGCATAACGTCAGGAAAGCAAATTTTACGATCCAAGAGATGAAAAATCAAACTAGTTCTGTCCAAATTTCACAACTAACACACACAAATAACAACAACACATATAATTATGATCATCCTAGTGTATAAATGACCCCCAGAGATAAATCGTGGAATTACGCGGGGGAATCCAAGAACAAATTATAAACAGCCACGTTGTAGCCAAAATCAGACGAAGATGGAGAACTGCAAGTCAAGGTCCCGCGACGGTTGAGATAAGCATTGCAAATATTTATATTTATACACACATACACCCATATTTAAAGCCAATAGCATGTTATATATATATATATATGATAAATTTCTTCTAAAACCATTTGCTACCATTCCCACTTTTGATCTCCTTTTCCTGTATATCTGCGAGAATAGAAGGTCCGTCAGCAATTTAAGAAAAAAAAAACAAACAGAATGTAGAGTAGCGAGAGAGATATCATCCAAACACAAGTAGGCAAGCTTAAACTAGCGAGGGTTATAGTTAACCCTTAGAAAGGCAACAGAAATCGATTATTCCTAGAAAAGAAGCTATTCATCGTAATGAGATGTGAATTGTCGTCCACGCAGCGAGTGATACAGAGACTATCGGCGAGCTAAACGAAAGAAAGAAACGTTCATTGAGTCCATCCCTTTTACTTTTTTGATTCTGGCTTTACGCCGTAAATTTAGATGATGAGAAGAAGGAGCAAACAAAAAGCATATGTCAGCACTAAGATGGCGATTAAACAAAAACAAGCAAAAATATATGAGGAACTAAAATCTGACCTAAATGTTAAGACACGCAAAAACACACACATACACATACACATGAGCAAAATATATCATTAGTTTGTAGGGGTTGTAAATTATTTCATCTGTAATTCGGTAGGAAAATGTTCTGAAATTTTCGAGGTGTTTGTTTTTATTCTACTGCAAAAAAAAATATCTGTATGAGAAGGGAAATTGAGTAGGGTAAATGATACAGACAGAAGATGTAATTGCATGAAACAAAGAACGTCCATTGTTTCATTGAACAGTCCAACCAAAAATTATGAGGAACCAGTAAAAAGTAGTCTTCATTTTTCCAATATTTTAAAGGCAATATACATAACCTAGTGATATCATGGAATGGTTGAAAAACGCGCAACACATTGAATATTAACTGTTGAGCATCGAATTAAAGGTATTTTCTGGTAGTGATAGATATATCCAATAGATTCCGAGAGCATCAAACTAAAGCGACGGCGCAACATACGCACGAATTCTGTGCACGCGAACTGGGCTTCATTATTGGTTCAGTATTCAAGATCAAAGGCGAAAAATGAGCCGCCTGGTATTTTGGAATTTGTAGCGACAGTGAACTAAAAGGCACAAACGCGAGCTCATCCTAATGGGACAGAATAGGTCATGTGTTATACCTTCTAATATTTTATATCAAAGTATGCTTCGACGGCTACGCTGGCTTGCTTAGTCGTTGTTAGCGCGAATCCGAAACCGAAAGTAAGATATTCGCGCACGACCATCTCGAGTAGCCTACTTGGATGCGCTTCGCTAGTAACGCGTTGCCGTAAGTAGAGTGCGCCACATGATGCTTTAGAGCCCTTTGTTTTGGGAGGGGAATGGTCTCGCCTTTGTGCTGCGGGCGTTCACGGTGTTCACCACAAGCAAGCTTCGAATAGACTAAAATCGCAGAGATAATTCCAAGAAATAGCATTTTTTCGCTAACCCCCAGTATTGATCTTTCATTACTTGTGTCTAACACCTAGGAGTAGCGCAGCGTTGGCGAGTTGATTGTTGCAGACCCATTAGGACAGGAGGCTATAGCAGTAGGTAGAGTCAACGAACGAACGTGATGAATTATAGAGGTTTTAAACATTTCAAATCATTCGCCTCTAATAGAGTCAACGCAGGAAGATAGTGACAGGATACGGACAGGATAGAGTGCGTGATAGGATAGATCAATGTGTAACACTTTTTGCTGTGTCTGTCTCTTCGTGTCAATTGTAAATTATGCCTCGCTAGAGGTCGTTTAAATATTTTTCCGCGTTCCACACTGTCACGAATTGCTGTAGAAATCCAAACTAGAATAGTATACACAAAGAGACGCCCACACACAAACCCATTCTCACAGTCACACAGTATTCGTGTAAGGGTAAACGTGCAATACAGCGCTGCAATGTTTGTTTTATTTTTGTTTTGCAAGTGTTTCATTCTTTTGCACCGACCGAATCTTCCCTTTTTTGAGTACTTCATATCAATCTGTTTCTAAGAAAGGATAGCGTGATACACAGTAAGCTTTGTAAATAGGAAAAAAAATACTTTAGGTTTTCAAACAGATTTCGACTAAGAAAAATGCATATTATATGTAACATAATTTGTGATAGCCCTATCCTAGCCCATATATTCCATCGACTTGAGTTTAGGGAAAGAAACCAGATTTCTGAACGAGCTTCTAAATGTTTATTGCTTTCCATCATATCAGTTGGTGCTTACTTCGTTACAAACTTGTTTATTCCAATTATACATTTGTTAGCAATTGGTGTTTGTAAAATAAGACAAAATAACTGTTCACACTCACACCCATACACACATCCGCAACATTCATATGCGCTCACCTCAATTGCAGATCACAACATTGTGTAAATTAACAGCTCTTTATAAATGTAAAAAAAAACAAGCATCTTTATATAAGTTAAGCGATATTTTAGTTTGATTCAAGAGTAAACCAAGCCTAGCCTAGCCCAAGGATGCACAGAAAGAAAGAGGTCAAGCAAAAAGCAAAAGATAAATTCTAGTCAATGAGAAACAAAAACGAAGGAGGACAGAGAAGCGAAGAACTGCGAAGGGGATACAACGCAAAGTGAAGAAGGCAAACTGTGAACAGACTTACAAATTCATAATGGAACATATAACAAACTCTATGAATCAATAACTTTACACACAACAGAACAAAAAAAAAGATTTAAGAATCGAGAAAACGATATAAATATATTAATACTGCTTATTCTGTAATTAAAGCCAAATACGCCCCACCCCCGGGGAGCAATTAATGGTAAGACTAAAACTAATCCCGAAAGCCTTTTTGGTTTATCACTTCTCTTCATTTATTTGAACTTCAGCGTTAGCTTTCTGTTTCAGCATCTTATTTTTCGACAGTGGTTTGCTGGAGAGGGCTTTCATCGCGTTCGTCATTCTGTACAGCAGCACCGAGGAACCAGGATCACAAATCGCCAGTATGATGCTTCGCTGGGCATTTTCGTCTTCGGTGCCAAGGACCAGCTCTTGCTGACAGCGTGAAATGGTTGCCAGCGGAAGATCCTCGGACGACAGCACAGGGATGTAGATTTCCTCAGGGGAGTCCTTGCGTTTGCGGGCCTTGAGGTAAATTTTCTTAAGCGCCTCCGAGAAGCGGTACTGGACGTCCCAAAGATGTCGTTCTGTGAAAGAATAGTAGATGTTTCTTCGCTTTAGTTTTTGTTAGCTTTCCCATTAGCATTATAAATCGTAGAGACGAAGTCGATAAGACGATAAGGGTGACGAAATGCAAAGGTGTAGTGAGTTCTGAGAAAAAAGTCCTTGTAAAGTAGGAAGCAAGGAATGAATAAATCTTTGTTAGCTTTCCCATTAGTGTGCTACACGTAAAACGTTTACATTAGTGACCAGTCTTGCAAGTGGTCGTATGACTATTTATGGAGCAGTGGCTAACGTATGTGCTGTGTCATTATTGAACATCATGAAATGAACAGTCAAACGACCGTCGAACTAAAAATGTCATATCACATTTCGACTTTTTTCGTCTTATTCATTAGATATTCATCGTCCTGATATTAACCGTTTGAGGAGATGGATGTATATGTGCAGCTACGCTTGAAAGCAGAATGAAGAGAGAAAATGAATGCATCAAATTGGCCGGAATGTTATGACCACGTTGACGGGTTATGACCACGAATGCTAGAATGAAAATAGCATATTTTCAACGTTTTTCTGTGTACGTTCGACAGAAAGAGTGAACATATGGTCGTGTTTGCAGCTGTGTATTTATTTCTGTCTAGCTGACCCGGCAAACTTCGTCTCACCCAAAATTTATTTTTTGTTATCAATACCTCTAAACATTCACATTTTGTTACTTACGATCATGAGCCCAATCGTAGAACTTCTTCTTCTTGAATGGCGTTAACGTTCCCTGTGGAACTTTTGCCGTCTCAACGTATTCATTAACTAGCGTCGTTCATTAATACTTGGTTGAGATTTCTATGCCGAATAACACGCCTTGAATGTACTCTAAAGTGGCAAGCTCTAGAATACGCGTGACCACAGTGCAAGCCGGAAGAATTTTCTTTGACGAAAAATCCCCCAACCAGAACGGGAATCGAACCCGAACACCCGGCATGATAGTGTGGGACGCTAACCACTCGGCCACGGGTGCACAATCGTAGAACTGGTCATTAATTCTTCTTCTAATTGACCCTTTACAATTTACTTTTAATATAAATTTCCTAGGACTTCTATTAAAACTCGTCATTATAATATCAGATTATTTTCAGACACAATTCTCGATCAAGATTTTTCAATCACTTGCAAATAAAATGTTTCTCCGTTACATCGAATAAATGTTTGATACAGAAAATATGATAGAATGAAGGTAGCCCTAAATCGGATAATTCTTTCTTCGAGTTTTGCTCTTATCAACACATTCGGCGATCCATTTTTATTTATATAGATAGAAGAAGATGTAAGAGTGCGTTTTATCACATTAAAATCCATTTCAACTTTCGAACAGAAATCAATTTCGTTCGCGCAACCATCAAACGGACTAACAACGCTTGTCTCTATGTAAAGGGTGTGTCACATCAAATTGCATCACGGAAAAAACGCTGTAGAAATTTAATTTTTAGGAATTATATCTTCAGCTTTCGCTTATAATCAGATAAGAGTGTATAGATCACGTTGGCCATGCTTCACTGTCAATTTTTCGTAAATTTGGAAAAATGTCGTCGAACGAAAAAGAGCGTCGTGAATTAATCCTGCGCACTCATTTCGAGAATCCGGAGTTGTCACATCGGGACATCGATAAGATGCTGGGAATCGTCCAATCCACGGTCAGCAGAGTACTAAAACGATACTTCGAGAACCTAACCATCGACCGGAAGGTGAAGAACGGCAAAAATGGATGCTCCGTTTGTGAAAAAGATCACAAGCGCGTAGTTAAGCAGTTTAGACGTGATCCGAGAAGTTCGGTCCGGGATGTCGCCAATAAGCTGAATTTGTTAAGTTCATTCGTCCAGCGGAACAAGCAGCGGGAGGGCCTGCGTACATACAAGGTTCAGAAGGCTCCTAACCGCGACGAAAGGCAAAACATGGTAGGGAAGACGCGAGCCCGGAAGCTGTACACCGAAATGCTGACGAAGCCGCATTGCCTGGTAATGGACGACGAAACCTACGTCAAAGCGGACTTTCGTCAGCTGCCGGGCCTGTTGCTCTTCTCCGCAGAGGACAAATTCAGCGTTCCGGAGGAGATTCGCAAGCAGAAACTATCCAAGTTTGCCAAAAAGTACATGGTGTGGCAAGCGATCTGCTCTTGCGGAAAGCGGAGCGCCCCCTTCGTGATGACCGGCACGGTAAACGGGCAGGTTTACCTTAAGGAGTGCCTATACTACCGCTTACTACCACTATTGAAGCAGCACGAGGGCCCGACCATTTTCTGGCCGGATCTCGCTTCGTGCCACTATTCAAAGGACGTGTTGGAGTGGTACGAAGCCAACGGGGTCACCTTCGTGCCAAAGGAAATGAACCCGCCCAACGAACCCGCCACCGGAGCTTCGCCCAATAGAGAAATATTGGGCGATTATGAAGCAGGCCCTCCGGAAGAACCCAAAAGTTGTCAAATCGGAGGCGGACTTCAAGAGAAAATGGATTTCTGTCCAAAAAAAAACTACAACCTGACGTTGTACAGAACCTTATGGACGGGGTAAAGGGGAAGCTGCGAGCATCGGGCTTGGGCTCGAAGTATGAATAAAAAGAAATTGCCAAAAGTTGTTTAATAGTTTTCATTTTACTGTCTACAATTTTCAAAAGGATCGGTCTACTGGACGAATTTCTACAGCGTTTTTTCCGTGATGCAATTTGATGTGACACACCCTTTAATTATAGAACATATGGGAATTGAATTTTCCGAATTTTCCCATTTTCCTTCAGAGTTTTCCTAAAACTATCAATTTTCGTGTTTGGTTGAAATATTTGTAATATTTTTATGGGACCCCCTCTCCATTCCAGAGGGGGGATGGGTGTCATAGCATCATAAAAACATTTCTCGTACCCAAAAATCCTCACATCCCGAATTTGTCTCTATGTCTCTAGTTGTGTAGAAATTTGTGTTTCATTTGTATGGCAGCCCTCCCCGTTAGAGAGGTGGGAGGAGTGTCTATCCACCATAGAAGAATTTATTGTACCCTAAAACCTCCACATGCCAAATGTGGGTTCGTTTGCTTGATTAATTCGCGAGTCATGCTGAAATTTGTGCTTAATTTGTACACAGTCACTAATAGTGACTGCTGAGATTTGAGTAAATTTTAGGTAGCATTATCGAGCTTACGTCGGGGGTTAGCATCGACTCATTCTAATTGCTTGATAGTGTAATTAACACTTCCAAAATACACCCATTAAATCTTTAAAAAGTACATTTTGTAGCAATAGTATCACACTCTACTTTTACATACATACGAGTCAAATTTTCATACTATCATTTTCTTCTTCTGTTTCAGGCGTGAAATATTTTTTCTCAACTATGCCAGACATCCGCGAGGAAAACAATCGACGTAGGTAAGTAACATAAGTATGAAGAAATTACCATGTCAGTCATCAACACATTACATACAATCCCAGCCTTTGAACAAAAACTAATGTGCTTATAAAAGGGCAAAAACAACTATTTGTTGTCCCTAAAATCACGCTATTCGAATACCTTCTGATTCCGCATACAATTCTACTAAACATTGCTTCCTTGGCTCTCTTGAACCAGTGTCAAACACAACGAGTCAAGTGCTTTTTTACGATTCCGGTCTATATCAACTAGTAATGAGCTCCTTCTATTTTTTAAAGCTTAATCATTTAGAAATGGGCACGCTATCACTTGGCGATAGAAACTGCTCGAATGGGCTATATGCCAGTTTCATTTCATGTGAAGAGACGATCGCTGCTCTCAATTGAAAGTTCCATGCGGTTTCATTTTTCCAAACTGGATTGTTCCGAGCCATCTTCCGAAAAAGGGGAATAGGAATATGGAATATGAGAATATGAGGAATATGAGGACATATTAGTCACACAACCAGCGCGGGTTGCTGATCACGTCTGATGGCATACTGCACATTCTTTCTCATCGCCATTAGTGAGTGAGTAAGTTTCGAATTCAAGCGAAATTTTCATTCATTCATTCATAATTTCATTGGATATAAGACATTTCATTTTCATGTGACGACGCTTCAGTGTAAAGAATGAAGCAAATGAACGTGAGACGGAACAGAGAAAATATATTGGGTCATTTCACGGTGAAAACGAAATGAATTGTACGCAAGGTGATATGCACTGGCAGTTGGCTAGATCAGACCAAAATGTAACTGGATTATTGGACTTAATTAGAAAATCATTGTTGAAGCACTCTCTATTGTATGCTCCCGAATTCATGGCGTTATTCGTCACAAAACGCTGGTTTTCTTGCCACAGGAACAGATCCCTTTCCAATTCATGTTTTTTCATGTTCGTTTCCTTTAAATTTGTATGCAGACGCTTCGACTTGACGTTTGAAACGGCTCATGTTAAAGGGCGATCACTGCTTTCGATAGAAAGTTTCATTCGATTTAATTTTTCCAAGCTGGATTTTCCGGACCGTCTTTCAAAAAATTAAATTGCGTTTTGTAAAGCAGCATATATCACTAGCACCATGATATGTCGGTTGAAAAGCAAATTCGTCCATCAAGTAGATTTTTTGCATAATGTCAGGCGTTTTTATTGTTTTGGTATGTGAAGCACAGCAAAATATGTTGCCAGTTGCTTATTGCTACGGCGTGCGAACCACCTCAGACACTTTCGTTCAATGTAAGACACTTTCATTTGCATTTGATGAATTGATAACTTTGCTTAGAGGCAAAGTTATGTTTTAGAGGCGAATGAACTGCAAATTTTAAAGCTTCTTAAAAACAAATAAATGAAAGTGAAGAATGAAACAAATGAACGTGAAACTGATCGAGACTGTTCAGAGGTGAAGGGATATTTTCTTTATAGAGCATCAAGAGAGTACCTTGATGTACCTGATACGTAAGACGTAATACCCTGCCCTTAAACCACGCTTCTCGTGTTATTCGCAAATTATGCATTCGAATGCACTGAAACGTTTCCCACGGTGGAAAAGTTTCGAGCATCATTGCGAATCAAGGACTTCGTGTGCGAAACCAGTTTACATCAGCTAACAATAAGTTATTTATAATTATTATTCCTCACTTCCTCATTCCTCACCTCACTTTACGTTTTCAGATGAATTTCGCCTTCTCAACCTAGTGTTACTTGGGTTATTTTCATTAGTACTTAGTTTGATAATTCTATGCTAAATAACACGCCTTGATTGTATTCAGAGGGGCAAGCCAACGCGTCATGTTATGTACGACGGAACGGAAAAATGGAAAAAGATTCGTGGCGGGATAAAAATAAACCGGGCTAAGGGATGAACGACCGAAAGTTGGCTTTCAAATAATGACAGCAGCCATTTAAGTTTCCGATTATTCGCATAACGTTTCATAAAGCTTCACGTATGAGACTTTCTTGAAGGACTGAAAAAACGTTCACAAAATTCCGGTATATTGCCTGAATTTGGCTATGAAATTTCCTTCTTTTTCATCAATTGACTTTTGTCTGAAAGCAATTATGTGATTAGCTATATTAATTAAAGGATATAAATTTCTTGTTCACACTACACTACCAACATAATCGATTCGATTTGGAAATCCACGTGTTTACAATTTACGTCGATGAATCTCAACCGTCATATTCGTCAGCTTGCCTTCTTCTCACGAATCTCATAGATTGACTCTTAATATTTCTGGCAATATTTACCTTCGCACAGATGGATATAAACTCTGTAGGCTAAGGAGTATTCCAATTCACTGCATCTGCCAAGCCGGCGAATATCCTGCAACTTATGAAAAGGAAGCATTAATCTACGATCGGTGTTGTGCGTTCGTTGTACTTCCGGTTGTAAGAACTGCAATCTGAGGGATAATACTTACAATCTTGAAAATATCTGGAGTGGCTTCCATATTGGGTCAATAGATTTCCAGTTGCAACTGAAGTGAACTACGAAACATGGATACTGCAAAAAGGTTTCCTATTTTAATTAATAACAGATAGAAATCATATAGTAATCACCTGTGATCACCGCGCGAATAGTATTGCAGGACGTAGGGGAAGACGTCCACTTGTGATTTTTAGAACGATATTTCGATTAATTTACGAGGGGAATGGATATGCAAAAGCAAGAGTATATTTGTCTTGTGTATTTGAAATATGCATATCTACAATGAAAAAACGCATACATACTTCGGATACATACAGCAGATATATTCTCATCAGTTTACATCTATTTACTCGGAAATAAATTGAAATATTGCTCTAAAAATCTGAGGTGGACACGTAACCTAAGTTGTATGCAACTTAACGCTATATTTACGAATGTCATACAACTTTGTTATTTATGTTTTCATCGGCGAATGATTGAATCAAACGTCAGCTGCAGCTTAACTTTTATTTTCAGGTCAATTTAGACCAGGGATGCCAGCTGATTTTTTTCAAATATCCTCATATGGTACGAAAAAAAGTCTTCAAATGTCTTCACAATCATTTCGGAGATAACTAAAATTTATAATTTACTTTTGAACAAAGTTCGATAACTTATTTAATGTTTATTCTAATTGGTATCAGGGTACGTTTATGACAAGGTAGTCTGGACAGACTAGTGCATCAATAGTAGTGAGGCTGTGACGTGTTAGCTTTGCAAGTATCAGGGGACGGTATTATAAAATTGCCTAAATTAATTTATTTCTATGGTATTTAAAATTAATATATATATTTATTCATTGCAGCGTAAAGATAATCCAATTATGTTATCTTTCTAATCGTAACCTGGTTACCTGGTCATTGTGGTTCGGTAATACGGATTTTAGCTTTCTGAAGATTTCTGTAGCTCTCCGATACATCTTGCCTTCTCTCTTGTTCTTCTTGAATGGCGTTAACGTTCCCTGTGGAACTTTTTCCGTCTCAAAGTATGATTTAATTAGCGTCATTTATTAATACTTAGTTGAGATTTCTTAAGCCAAATACCACGCCTTGAATGTATTCCGAGGGGCAAGCTCTAGAATACGCGTGACCACAGTACAAGTCGAAGGAAATTTCTCTGACGAAAAATCCCCCGGCTAGAACGGGCCGCAGTGCTTGAATTAAGCTATCAGAACCGACCAATCAGATGATGGTGCTGCTCCCGATTTCCTTTGACGGAATATCCCTCTCGAGATAGTCATGTTTCCTCCCATTAGAAAACTGGACCGATTCTGGGGATGTTACGAATGTTTTTAATGGATTCAACTCCTACTTCGTGCCAATCAAGACATTTTTTTGATTTCCCGAGGCATGAGAATCTGTTGGACTCGGGCGGAGGCATCGATGACCGGGTGCCACACATCGAGCCATAGAGTTGTCTGAAAATGGAAATATTGGTTCCAAAAAGCAGCACAGATACAACACATCCTGAGTACTAGTTCCATAATTTTACCTTTGATGGTTTACTAACTCCTCTATCTCACGTATTATTGACGTATTTTCAAAAAAAAAAAAATAAACGTAGCAAAACACGTAATATTCGCAACAACAAAAAAAACACTTGTCATGAATTGCTTTGCGATCGCTGCTCTCCGTCAAAGCTAAGATGTCATAGTTGAGAGTGTATAAGTGAATCGTGTCATTACACACTTCGAGTCCAGGTTACCTTGTCATAAACGTACCCTGAATTGGTATTGTCATATAGCGCATTTCATTAAACTTTGCTTGAGGATTTGAATTTTGTTTCAATAAATGTGAACAAATAATATATTGCGCAACTGCGAACTAAATTTTATGAGTTTAGAAATGATAATTGGCTTGATAGCCCCAGTCTTCCACGAAAATGGAACTGTGATAACTCAATAAGTTTATTTCAGCATTGATGTTTTGGTTGTAACGCAAACCATATCCATAAAACTATTTATTGAAACGATATGTAACAGGAAAATCTTCGATTTGTGATGTGGTCGTTTGGAAGATCTACATTAATCTATTATTTATTTATTTATTTATTTACCATCTTTGATCACAGACCACACAGACTATTTAGACATTCTTAATTCTATCTTTAAAAACTAGTCTACTTATGTTGAAATCAAAAATATCGTGCACATCGTTAAAAAGCCTACAGCATCTATCTAGCGGATTGTTATATCCGTATGTAGTACGGTGTCCTTGAACTCTGAGAATGGAAGTGCTTCGGAGTTGGAGGTTCGGAACGTGAATATTAATATTTTGCAGTATGCTGCCGCAGTCGATGTTGTTGATTAGTACGTCGTAGATGAACAGCCTTTGCAGAAAACTACGCCGGCTCGACAGAGTTTGGAGTCCGATGAGCGCGCATCGATGTTTGTAAGGCGGTAGATTGTCGGGATTTGTCCATGAGAGCCGCCGTAATGCACTTCTTATAAAACGTTTCTGGATTTTTTCGATACGTGTTACGTGCACACTGTGATACGGGGCCCAGATCTGCACTCCATACTCTAATACGCTGCAAACCAGAGAACAGTACAGTGACTTCATGGCATGTACGTCGTCAAATTGCGCTGTATTTCTTCTCAGGAAGCCAAGCATGGAGTTTGCTTTAGTGACTGTCATCGATATGTGCTCGTTGAATCCCAATTTCCTGTCTCAAAGTAGCCCAAGGTCCTTGATAGAGCATACTCTCACAAGCGGTGACTCATTCATCGAATATTCGAACGTGACCGGTGTTCGACTTCGGCTGAAGGTGATGATTTTACATTTGGCTGGTTTGCCAACATTCCGTTCATCTTACACCACGATGACAAGCGTTCAATATCAGCTTGCAGAGCCAGGCAATCAACCGTCGTCTTGATAATGCGGTAGAGTTTTAGGTCATCTGCATACAAGAGCTTGCAGCAGCTTAGGTGGTCGCATACATCGTTTAAAAAAAGTATAAAGATGAGAGGACCAAGGTGACTACCCTGAGGAACCCCGGACGGTAGTTGAAACGCATTCGATGTGGCATCGTGAACCTTCACGAAAGCTTTCCTGGACGAAAGGTACAATTCTATCCAGCGAACAATCCACGAAGGAAGACCGAGGCGGCTCAGTTTCGTGATAGCGAGACCATGCGGAACTTTGTCGAACGCCTTGGAGAAATCGATATACACGGCATCAACTTGACGACGCTTCTCGATGGCACCAACCAGAGTGTTAGTGAAGGACATCAGATTGGTAATGGTGGAGCGTTTCTTCATAAACTCGTGCTGAAATTCCGATATTAACGATCGGACTGCCGTGTACAGCTTATTATATAGTATAGGCCAAAAATAATAAAAATACAATGTCACAATCATTCGAATTCTCCAGCGCAAATGAACTAATGTCTTCTAGAGAAAAGAAGTATTGAGTCCGCTTGAAGTTTTCCAGAATATGAAGTAAAAGTCACTTTTTTCATGGAAATAATGGGCCCTATTCCAGAAAACGAGACGAGCAATTCGTCTCGTCTCGTCTCGGCTTCAGTCACTGTCGAGACGAGCAAAATATCGTATTCCAGTACACGAGTTTCATTGAAATGTTTTATTTGGTAGACTAGAGAGACTTCAGTCACTT
Source organism: Toxorhynchites rutilus septentrionalis (assembly GCF_029784135.1). NCBI lineage: Eukaryota > Metazoa > Arthropoda > Insecta > Diptera > Culicidae > Toxorhynchites > Toxorhynchites rutilus. Next base: position 295,832,882 of record NC_073745.1, on the reverse strand, counting down.
TTTCTCGGTATAATCAGTGATGTCAGATGAGAAAAACAACAAACATTTTTAAAATTGATCAATCGATACTCTTTTCTCAGCGCCAAAATATTAAAAACATAACAAAAAAGACGGGTGGGTAATGTCGGCCACATAACCGGAGTGACGTAGGACTATACAAAGGGGACAGCTTTTGCTAAATATATATTTTAAATATATTGTTTTATTTTCTTCTCCTACGTGAATACCTACCTATCTACCTGAAAAATGGATTAGTTTACTGTTTACTCTTTGTGAACATGTTGGGGGTTTTGAAAAGAACCTTTGGTGTGTTTTGACGTTTTTTTACAAACTTTCTCAATTTTTTCTCACTATCTTATAGTTGATTCTTGATTTTTTTCTGAAGGCTTTGTACTTATTAAATGTTCAATGCCGGGCATCTTTCGGCATATGCACATATCGTACAATCAAAATGATGGCTGTGATAGAGAATGCATAGGTGGTCATCAGCTCATTCACTATCATATATTTCACTATTGAGCACGTTACCTTACCTTAAACTGTGGTTTCGGAGACGAATGAACTGTAAGATTTGTAGTCTCCGCAAACAAAGTAAATAAAAATGAAAATAGAACTGAGGTTTTGGAGACGAACTCTACGATCTGTCGAGAAATAAACGAGCTATAAGCGTTCTGAAAAACCAACAGTAAATACAGGGACGGATGACCTTCGGATTAAAGTCCTTTAAAATAAGAACAGAGCAGCAGGAAATACATAGTTCATCATGTTGCTCCTTAGTTATTTTTCTATACAATGCAGATGTAACGTCAGTCAATTTTAAACATCAGTTATCAACCAAAGAAAGTAGTTCTTGCTACCGAGAAAATTCGTTAATGCCATCCTGCATACAATGTGTAATTTGAAGCCACTTTTAATTCGGAAACCATGCATGGGTTTGTGAAAACTGAATGATCATTTTAAAAGACCCCAAGCACCAATAAGTTCAAGAACAAGCATAAACAAAATAAATCAGTCTATTTTTTTTTTTTTTTTTTTATTAAATCGTTTATTTTTACAGGCTCAGTTACATAAGTTTAAAGGAGCCAAACTCCTATCTGTATAGTTACAAGTATACATAAACATTTTTTATTAATTCTAATGTTAATGAGGTAGAGAACCGATTACTCGCGGCTTGCTCGAGTTTAGAAGGGTGACATTTTGTTTCAGGAAAAGGATGGGATATAAGGATATGTTGACAATGTTCACACTCACATTCGCACTCACATTCATCATACTCAATTCTTAAGCCTATCTTATATCTAACATGTATTTACATTTCACCTTATTCTATTGTTAGTAAGAAGGGATTTGATTTCTCGCGAAGGAAAAGGAAAAGGAGAATATAAGGATATAAGGACAATCACACACGAAGATCGATAGCTTTTAGGAAGACAGATATTTGGGACATGTAATCAAGGTCTAACCGAGCCAACACATCTCTCACCGGCACATTGGGCTGCCTTCCTCTAGCCCGAAGAGAGTTTTCTAAATTCGATCTGGCAACAAGATACTCCTCGCACGACCAAACAACGTGTTCGATGTCGTGGTAACCTTGGCCACAAGCACAGATATTGCCATCGGCAAGATTAAAACGAAAGAGTAGCGCGTCTAACGAACAGTGATTGGACATGAGTCGAGAGAAGGTGCGAATAAAGTCCCGACTTAAGTCCAGACTTTTGAACCATGGTTTGAGGCTAACCTTAGGGATAATCGAGTGAAGCCACCGACCCAATTCATCTTCGTTCCACTTACGTTGCCAGTTAGCGATGGTATTTTTACGGACTGAAGAATAAAATTCATTGAAAGCGATTTGACGCTGATAAATATCGCCTTCAATTGCACCTACCTTTGCCAATGAGTCAGCCCTCTCATTACCCGGAATTGAGCAATGTGAAGGGACCCAGACAAAGGTAATGACATAACAGCGTCTGGTTAAAGCACTCAAAATTTCTCGTATTCTCTCAAGGAAGTACGGCGAGTGCTTTTCCGGCCTCACTGAACGGATAGCTTCGACAGAGCTAAGACTATCCGTTACAATGTAATAGTGTTCAACAGGTCGTGAGGCGACGCTGTCCAGCGCCCAGTGTATTGCTGCCAATTCAGCAATATACACTGAGCAAGGATTCTGAAGACTGTGGGAGGTGCTAAAAAACTCGTTGAACACTACAAATCCTGTGGACTCATTCATAGAGGACCCATCAGTAAAGTACATATTATCACAATTGATACGCCCATACTTTGCATTGAAGATCGTAGGAACGATCCCCGATCGATGATAATCTGGAATTCCATGGATTTTCTCTTTCATGAACAGATCAAAATGTACAGAGGAATTGATGTAGTCAGGAAAACAAACACTGTTGGGAATATACAAAGAAGGATCAACCTGCATGGAGATGAATTCATGATATGAAGTCATGAATCCAGAATGAAAATTTAGCCCGATCAGCTGCTCAAAATTTCCGATCACCAATGGGTTCATAACCTTACACCGGATGAGGAACCGAAGAGATATTAAATTGAAGCGATCTTTTAGTGGGAGTACGCCTGCCAAAACCTCGAGGCTCATGGTATGCGTTGAGGGCATACATCCCAACGCAATACGGAGACAAAGATACTGAATTCGCTCGAGTTTAATGAGGTGTGTTTTGGCAGCTGATTGAAAACAGAAACTGCCATACTCCATCACTGAGAGAATAGTTGTTCGATACAACATTATAAGATCTTCGGGATGGGCTCCCCACCAGGTGCCGGTAATTGTACGGAGAAAGTTTATTCTTTGTTGACATTTTTTACTCAGATACCTAATATGGGCCCCCCAAGTACATTTGGAGTCGAACCAGACCCCAAGATACTTGAATGACATAGCATGAGTGATCGGTTTACCCAAAAGTTGAAGCTTTGGTTTTGCTGGTCTATGCTTCCTAGAAAAAACCACCATCTCTGTTTTCTCCGTGGAGAATTCGATCCCTAGCCCAATGGCCCAGGTTGAAAAATTGTTCAAAGTATCATGTAAGGGTCCTTGCAGGTCGGATTCGTTTGATCCTACGACAGACACCACTCCGTCATCTGCAAGTTGTCTTAGGCTGCAATTTTGTGTAAGACCATTGTCGATGTCGCTTACATAGAAGCTGTACAAAAGGGGGCTTAAACATGAGCCCTGGGGGAGGCCCATGTAAGAGACCCGACTTACTGCCGAATCTCCGTGAGAAAAGTTCAAATGTTTCTCACAAAGCAAGTTATATAACATATTATTCAATAGAGGCGGCAGACCCCGAGAGTGTAATTTGTCTGACAAAACCTCTATTGAAACAGAATCAAAGGCCCCCTTTATGTCCAAGAATACTGAAGCCATTTGTTTTTTTTCGGCGTAAGCCATTTGAATTTCTGAAGAAAGCAACGCAAGACAATCATTCGTCCCCTTGCCCCTGTGGAACCCATATTGTGTATCTGAGAGTAGGCCATTCGTTTCAACCCATCGATCAAGGCGAAACAAGATCATTTTCTCCAACAATTTCCGTATACAAGACAGCATTGCTATTGGGCGGTACGAATTGAAGTCGGACGCGGGCTTTCCGGGTTTTTGAATAGCTATAACTCGTACTTGTCTCCAATCATCTGGAACAATATTATGCTCCATAAACCGATTGAATAAATTCAACAAGCGATGTTTCGCCACATCAGGGAGGTTTTTCAGCAAGTTGAACTTAATTCTATCCGATCCCGGAGCAGAATTGTTACATGAAAGGAGAGCAAGAGAGAATTCTACCATCGAAAACTCGGAATCAAGATCGCACCTATCTTGTGGTATATCTCGAACAATTTTTTGCACAGGAACGGAATCGGGACAAACCTTCCGTGCAAAATAAAAAATCCATCGATGTGAATATTCTTCGCTTTCATTAGATGAAGAGCGATTTCTCATGTTTCGAGCCACTTTCCATAATTTTTTCATTGACGTTTCTCGTGACAAACCTCCCACGAAATTTCGCCAATAAGCACGTTTTTTCCCTTTGATCAAGTTTTTAAATTGATTTTCAAGGGATAAATACGTTTGAAAATTCTCAATGGTTCCACGTTTCCGAAAAGCTTTAAATGCGTTCGATTTATCCTGATAAAGCTTGGAACATTGGCTATCCCACCATGGATTGGGAGGCCTTTGACGAAAAGTGGAGCCTGGGATGGGTTTCGTTTGAGCGCGAACCGCGCTGTCATATATCAAACGAGAAAGGAAGTTATACTCCTCCACCGGAGGCAAACCATCTCTGGAATTGATGGCTAGAGCAATTGCGTCCGCATATTTTTTCCAGTCAATGTGTCTTGTGAGGTCATATGCCATGTTTATAGATTCAGAAGAATTCGAACCAATGGTGATGGAAATTTTGATTGGCAAGTGATCACTACCGTTGGGGTCCTGGATTACATTCCACTTGCAATCTAACGATAGTGAATTCGAGCAAAGCGAGAGGTCAAGAGCACTTGGGTTAGCAGGAGGTTTAGGTACACGTGTTGTTTCCCCAGTATTCAAAACGGTCATATTGAAGCTGTTACAAAGGTCATATATCAACGATGAACGATTGTCGTCGTACTGTTTCCCCCAGGCAGTTCCGTGAGAGTTGAAGTCTCCCAAGATCAATCGTGGCTCAGGAAGGAGTGAGCACATGTCAACAAGTTGCTTGTGGCTAACCGCAGATCTCGGAGGCCAATACAAGCTGACTATACAAAGGTCTTTGCCTCTGATGTTTGCATGACAGGCAACAGCTTCGATCCCTCCAATAGGTGGAAGGTCAATTCTAAAAAATGAGTGGCACTTATTGATCCCCAATAGCACCCCTCCGTATCTGTCAACACGGTCCAAGCGTATAATATTAAAATCGTGGAAAGAGATATCATCTCGCGAAGAAAGCCAAGTTTCGGACAGAGCAAAAACGTCACAATTGAAGTTATGAATTAAAAATTTGAATGTATCCAATTTAGGGATAAGACTACGACAATTCCACTGTAAAACAGTGATATCTCCGACCTCTCTATTTGAATTAGACATCAAGAGAGATAATCATTGCAAGGAGGGGCCATGTTTGCATCAATTGTTGCAAAATTGTCTTTAATACTGGAAGCATTGAAATGACAATAGTTCTGATGGAGTCGGAAACATTAAAACACTTGAAGATTTGGTCCAAAAGGTCAGACAACTTTATAAATCCCGATTGGGGAGTTGAGCTGGACGGAAAAATAGGGACATTTGGGGTTTTTGATGTCCCCTCGAGTGCTGGGTCGTTCGAAGGTGAACTATTCCCACGGAAGCCAGGAGGAACCTGATTTTGCTTGTCCGCTGCACTCGATTTTTTAGGCATGCTAACAGGAGGTATAACCGGAGGGGCTTGTCCTTGAACTTTGGGAGTGGTCACATTTTTGCGCCGGGGATTCCCTTGGAAAATGAACGGTGTGCCCCCGTTAGCTGTGTCCGCTTCCATTTCGTCAACGGGCAACGTGGCGAAGACATTTTGTGTGATGATTGGTTGTTGTTGTTGGGCCAGTGGAGAAGCGCCCTTTAAAATATCCGCAAAAGTGCGTTTCGAGCGTTCCTTCAAAGAGCGCTTCTGTTTCTCCCAGCGACTCTTGTAAGTTTCACAAACTGAGAGCTCGTGTGGGGATCCCCCGCAATATGGACATTTATGCTCAGTCGCACTGCAGGATTTCCCCTCATGTTGCTCTCCGCAAGTGGCACAGCGCTCCTTGTTGGCACAATAATCTGAAGTGTGACCAACTGACTTGCATTTTTGGCAAGTCATGGGCTTTGGCACGAAGAGTCGCACAGGCAGTCTTAATTTGCCCACCATGACGTAGTCAGGGAGAGCGGAACCAGCAAAAGTTACTCGAAACGAGTCTGACGGCGTGAATTTAAGTTTTCCCTTTTCTTGGGATACTTTCCCTAGTTGGCGGCTGTCCAAAATTTTAACGCCCACCAACGGGAGTCTTTTAAATTTACCAACTCCTTCCTTTATCATTTCACACGTCAGACCCGTTTCAGTTATCACCCCCGAGATTTCTACGTCATGGGACGGCACGTAGACACGATACTCTAGGGAGAATCTCTCGTCGATCACAACTGCATTTGCGTGTTTGCGATCACTCACGACAACACGCAGTTTGTTCGGTCTAACCTTAGAGATTTCGACCACGGAGGAATAATATCTTGCCAGATCTTTCGAAACCTGAATGACATTGATGGATTTTCCGTTCGGTTTGGGCCGGAAAAAAACAACCCATGGGCCAGCTCCAGGTGAATCTTCTGGATAGACCTTGACACGAGGAGAGGAAGCAACTGAGGGGGAGGTCGAGGTCGATTGTTGAGCGGGAGCGGGATCAGTAGGGCTGGGAGGCAAGTTCGGGAGTTGAGCGGAAACGGGAGCGGGAGAATGAGGGGGTGAAGAGGAAAGGTTTGCAAATTTTCTTGAGGGAGGCTTGTTGAGGTGAGTTAACTCTTCCTGTGAAGAGACATCTTCTGAGGGGGGAACGCGTTTAAGCGACTTCCCAGCACCCGTAGCTGGGGAGGGGGAGACAGTGGATTCAATATCCATGTCAACGCTTTCTTCCCCTTCTGCCATTTAAAATGGCAGATGTACACTTTCTTATAATTTTTGCAATTTTTTTTTATAATTAACCTTAACCTAATAACCTTAACTTATTAATTTCAGTATACTTATTATGCACACCAGTGCGGATTATTTATAACGGTGCTGCGTGTTGATCGTTCGGTACAGCTGAACCCGTGTATCGCACCACGCGGTGATGATGTCGAAGACGGTGCTACGGCGATAACACACCTGCACACAGCGCTCGCGTGCAGTGTTTCTTCCTCTCGCTTGTTGTGTCTGCTTCAATTAATTCACAGGGAATCCCGTTAGTGTCCAACACTCACTTCACCAGCCACGAAAATAACGGTATCACTTCAACGATGGACGATAACGATATAAAACCGTCCGGCGGCTTCGAGCTTAGGAAGACGAATGAAAATCAGTTTATATTATATGTCATATTATGTCACTTTAGAATGCATTGGTATTGTGAAAAACTTTTAATAACTCTTCTTTGAAAGGTTTAATGGCCCTGAAAAGCGGTCTGTATAAACAAACTCTTCCTTCTTCTACCTGCTGCCGTTTTGCGATTGCGTTTGCCACTCGCTGAAACTATTTGTTGCCACCGAACCGAAGGCGGGTTTTCTTATTGTCGTGAGCAGCTTTGCAAGCCAACTCGAGCACTCCGGCGGCCGAAATTCTATAACCGCTATTAGGTATACTGGTGCTCCGGCACCAATCCGTTGATGCGATGTGATGTGAAATGATGCCGTACAACCACACTGATTTACGGTTTGAAAGAGAATGATATATTTTACAGCGGGTCCGCGCGTTTTGTAGTTTAGCGGTACACGCTCACAGGATAGAGACAAATCGGCAAACCTGCGAGTCCAACGAGACGAACGAATGAGCGTTAAAAGGCAGCGATGGCAATAAAAATACATTCATTACGATTTGTTCGCTCGTTGGATTCACATGCAGTTGTTTCTAACAAACACGAAGGCACCGAAGACTAGTGGATTTCTCTTCCCAACGGAGCGCCGATTAGGTAGTGCCCTCCAATATGACGCGCACTCCGTCACAGCTACTCTCGTGGGGTATGCACCAGTTTGTCGATGGCTTCCTCCATGATGCTCGCTACTTCGAAATGTTCGCAGTGTTCCTCCATCCAGGCGCTGAGCATAAACAAATGTTTTTGTATTTTTCAAGTTGTAACCGTTCGGTTTCATAATATTCCAAATAAACACTATAGACACACTACAGAGACCACACACCATACTGTAAATAAATAGAAACTCATCAGCATGTCAGACCCCTGCTCATTGGCTACGAAAAGCTCAACTGGTTTGAGCTATTGTTTCTTCTAGCTTTCGTGTGTTCACTCACAATGCTTTATGAGCAGAGTTCCCAACCATCAGCATGTGTCAAAACCCGATTGTCGGAGTTGGGGTTTTCCTGCGGATTCTAATAAAGAGACGAACTCGGCAGATTGCGATATCCGGTTTTTCCGCCTAGAGCTAGAATCGGGAGTAGTAGTGCGCGTCGTGTCTAGTGTAAATTGTGTAATAGCTGTGGAAATTATGTTTTGTGTATTGCTGAAAAGAAAAAACTTACCTTAGACGTGACCATATTAGTTCCAGATACCTGAAAACAGAAAAAAAAGAAAAACCTAATTATACTTACCAATGTAACCGACCGAAGTACAAACCTGAAAGTTAAAGAAAAATAGATAGGAAGAGAAAAAGGTCTGCAAAGTGGACCTTTTTTTCTTATTACGCTTAATCTAGCACATGGCGGACGAATAGACAAAATTTAGAGAACATCACCACCAAACACCGCACAAACGTGGATGGAGGCTAACCCAGAAACCAACAAGGGAAATCCGCCGAACCCGAACCACATTGCTCAAAATTGCGCAAGTATTACATAAAAATGTGACGTCACAAGTAGGATAGAATAGTAAAGAGGAAGTAGGAAAATAAGTAGTAAATACACATACCAAACACTTATAATAAAACATATATTCTTCTTGGAATGGTTCTTCTTCTATACAATATTTTTCTTACATCGTAATCGAACTCGAAAGGGGTTACCAAGCCTCGCCCCATATAGTTTGTTGGAAAAAGGGACTATCTCAGCCTTTGAGGTGAAGTTAGAACGTGGTTGAGGACCCTAACCATTGTGTGGACGTGTGTAGAACGCAAGAGAGAATTCCCCTCAGCTCCCAACTGACGTCAAGTAGTTGACAGTGAGCGTTGGGGTTATTTTGATCAATAAATCTGAAAAATGCCGAAAGGAAAAGTGTTCACGGAGAGAGAAGAAAGACAAACCCATGCATTTCACCAAGAAAATGCTGGTATCAGAGACATTTCTCGTCGGATTGGACGATCCCATCAAGTAGTGCTCAATTATTTGACGAATCCCCAAGGATACGGTAGGAAGGAGAGAGCTCCACGTAAATCGAAGTTCTCTGACCGGGAAATAGCTGGAACAGGTTCGAATACCTCAAAATCGCTTATGCAAATAAAGCAATATTTCAATTTAAATGTTATTCGGGTGACAATTCGTCAAGTTTTGGTAAAAAATCCTTTCATAAATAGGGCTTAAAAGGTTGAATCTCCTCATCTTACACCATCTCCAATCGGAAGACGTCTCAGTTTTGCCAAAGCTCACATGAACGTAAATTCATTTTCTTGTATGAAACATGTAGGGCCTGATCACGAACGTCACTTCATGGTGAAAACGAAATGAATTGTATGCAATTTGTATTTTATGTGATATCAACAGTTTTTTTTGCAAATGTTAAAAAACGGGTGCTAAAATTGTATTTAAAGATGATGAAAATGTCCACGCTTGTCCACGAAGGGGGAGGGGGGAGTCTAAAATCATGCTTTTTCTGTCCACGTGGTATGTGGACAGCCCCTTAGGATACAATTTATTGCCCATCCTTCGCTGCGCGCGCAAACATCTACCAATGGTGCATTAACAAACGGGGGTGAAATAAAACAATGCATGTTTATTTGAGTTTACACAGTTTATTGCTTAGGCGGAGGATGAAAAGGACCAACTCGCAAATAAGATAAGGTCCATGGTGACGACCACGTGGTCGTCACGATTAGACACATAGGAAGATTGCCCACGTGGGTGATCTAAAAATGAAACTAATGTGTTATCGGTTTCAAGAAAGAGACAGGAGATATTCCTCATATTGTACATATTAAAAATAAGTGAGTCTTAAAGCTCGAACTCGCGCGAAAGCGTTGAATTCCTTATTTTCTACGGAAAGAAATTTTCACTTCGGAACATCAAACTTGTGCTGGACGGTGAAGAACAGTAGCCCCGGAAGCTACCATAATGAGACAATGTGGCTTCGTCAGCATCTGAGTTTACAGTTTCCGGGCCCGTGATTTCCCATCGTATTTTGCCGTTGTCACGATTTCAAGCCTTCTGCACTTACTACGTATGCAGTCCCTCCCGGTCCCTGGCTCTCTGAACGAAAGATAACTTCCACTTTTTTTCCACATCCCTGAACGAAGCATTGGGATTCCGCTTGAACGCTTTCAGGACACGCTTTTGATCCTGTTGTCTAATAGAACATCCAATCTGACCACATTTCTCCTTCCGTTTGGTGCTCAGAGTTTCGTGGTAACGGTCACGACTAACCGTTGACTTCACGATTCCGAGTTGTTTTCCGATGTCCCGATGAGAGAGTTGAGGGTTCTCCAGGTGCTTGCGCAGAATCAATTCGCGACTTTGCTTTTCGGGTGTCGCCTTTTTTTTTCTAATTATCGAAAAACTGAGAGCGATAAACATACTCTAAATTACTTCTAGCCAAATTTTCAAGAGAAAATACCCAATGGGTAATTTTCTACAGCGTTTTTTCCGTGATGCAATTCGATGTAGGACACCCTTTAGAATTTGTTCAAAAGCATTTAAATTATAATATCACTTACGTTTAGTCCATTTTCCGTACTCCAAATCGACCTGTGTCGTATGTGTTACCAATTCAGTAATAAATATTAGGCTGTCAAAAAAGTCCTGCGGTATTTCCGCGAGGTGTCGTTGTAAGTGCGTAGTTCTAGTTGTATTCATTGTATCGAGTCATACTATAGGTTGTTGGAAAGGTATTTTTGCGCGCTATAATATAGTCCTTGACAGTGTTTTGTTTGGTTAAGTCGTTTGTGAGTTATAGTGTCGCAAATATGGAGCAAAATAAAGAGAAAATCCGACATATTTTACAGTACTACTATGACAAAGGCAAAAATGCATCTCAAGCTGCCAATAAAATTTGGGCAGTTTAAAAAACTGTTGGTGTTGTTTTAATGCCGGAGGAGTGTTGGGTCGTATTTCTTGGTCGATGAGAGCGATCGTCATGTGGAGAGCGCTATTGCGACATGTTGGAAAACTGTTTTCGACCAGAATTAGAAGATCGTAATATTAATGATATTGGGTTGCAAAATATATGGCAACACTTAAACATATCTTGTGTTGCACTTATCGCATCGGGGCATACTATACGGCTATTTAAAGTCGATAATCTGTGCTACAAGTGTCGTTTTGACAGTGTTGTGATTGTCCTTTTCAGTATCAAGTTATAGCGCGTCAAAGATGGAGTCCACCAAGCAAGAAATTCGCCATATTTTACGTTTTTACTACCTGCGAGGTAAAACTGCAACGAAGGCGGCCGAAAAAATTCGTGTAGTTTATGGACCCGATACTGTAACAATTCGCACAGCACAGCGTTGATTTGATAGATTTCGTTCGGGTGTAGTGGGTGTCGAAGATACACCCCGTACTGGTAGGCCAATCGTCGTGGAAACCGATAAAATCGTTGAAATCATCCAAGTAGACCCATTTGTTTTGAAGCCATTTGTTGCGATTTGGATTGCATTTGCTCGCAAAGAACAAATGGCTTCCGTTTTTCTCGATATCAAAGGGGCATTTGATTCAGTTTCCATGGAAATTCTCTCAGAGAAGCTTCATAATCGTGGACTTTCACCAATTCTTAACAATTTCCTGTACAATTTACTGTCAGAAAAGCACATGATTTTCTCTCATGGCAGCTCGAAATCTTCTCGTTACAGTTTTATGGGCCTACCACAAGGCTCCTGCCTAAGCCCCCTCTTGTACAGTTTTTACGTCAATGATATGGATGATTGTCTAACTAGAGACTGCACGCCGAGACAACTTGCAGACAATGGAGTTATTTCCATCACGGGTACTAATCCCGTCGTTCTGCAAAAGTCGTTGCAAGATACCCTGAACAATCCGTTCACGCGGGCCCTCAAGCTGGGTCTCGAATTCTCTACGGAGAAAACTGAAATGGTCGTTTTTTCTAGGAAGCACGAACCCGCCCAATTCCAGCTTCACCTATCCGGCAAAACGATCCAACACTCTATGTTTTTCAAATACCTGGGTGTATATTTTGATTCTAAGTGTATCTGGGGGAGACACATTGCGTATTTGAAACAGAAATGCCAGCAAAGAATCAATTTTCTCCAAACAATAACCGGAACATGGTGGGGTGCCCATCCAGGAGACCTCATTCAGTTGTACAAAACAACGATATTATCAGTGTTAGAATATGGCAGTTTTTGCTTCCGATCAGCTGCCAGGATTCATATTCTCAAGCTGGAGAGAATACAATATCGTTGCTTGCGTATAGCCATGGGGTGTTTGCATTCGACACATACGATGAGTCTCGAAGTTTTGGCAGGAGTACCCCCGCTTACTCTTCGGTTCACAGAATTATCCTACAGATTTCTCATCCGTTGCAAGATCATGAATCCATTGGTGATTGATAACTTCGAAAATCTACTACAACTGACTCCTCAGTCAAGTTTTATGTCTTTATACCATGAGTACCTTACCCACGACGTGCACCCTTCACCAGGCATCTCCAACCAAGTTTGCTTCCCATACTTCTGCAATTCCTCTGTCATTTTTGATCTGTCCATGCGACAAAAAATCCATGGAATCCCAGATCACATACGCTCCGATTCTATTCCGCCGATATTTTCGGCAGAATATGGGAAAGTTAGATCTGATAAAATGTTCTTTACTGACGGTTCATTCATGAACGGGTCCACTGGCTTCGGCATCTTCAATGAAAATTCCAGTGCCTCTTTCACACTCAAAGATCCTTGTTCCGTGTATGTCGCTGAACTGGGTGCGATATACTACGCTTTAGGGATCATTGAAACATTGCCCATCGACCACTATTTTATTTTTTCAGACAGTCTCAGCTCAATAGAGGCAATCCGCTCAATGAAGGTTGATAAACGCTCATCTTATTTCCTAACTAGAATAAGACAACTATTGAGTGTTTTGGTCGAAAAATTATTCAAGATTACCTTAGCATGGGTTCCCTCTCATTGCTCGATTCCGGGGAATGAGAAAGCGGACTCGCTAGCTAAGGTGGGCGCTTTAGAAGGCACACTTTTTGAAAGGCAAATTGCTTATAATGAATTTTTCCACATTCCTCGTCAGTACACGCTCGCACGGCTCGCAGCAAACAATCTTTGTGATTGTGGCGATGGCTACCACGACATCGAGCATGTTGTCTGGTCGTGTATCCGGTTCCATGCTGCTCGCTCTCAGCTCTCTAGAGCACTGAGAGCACAAGGTAGACAATCGGATATCCCCGTCCGGGATATCTTAGGTAGCCGGGATCCTGATCTTCTGCTTCATCTATACCTGTTCCTCAGAAACGCCGATGTCAACGTTTAATGATGTTTCCTTCGTTGTGTCCCTGTTTCATATCCCTTCTATCCGATCGATAAACTTTTACTTAGTCGCGGCAATACATACACACACTCTTTACAGATGCACGGGCCGAAGGTTGTGCAGTCCACTGATCATTCAACAAGAGCCAAAGGTTGTACCGCTCATGACAACTCTACACGAGCTGATGATTGCGCCGGCTAGTGACCATTCTATCCTGGATTCCTCGAGTCGAGAAAGACGCACCACGCTAGATATGGGGTACAGAATAGGGGGGCGTTGCTGATTAATGGTCAGCTGCATCCCAATAGGAGGTATCCCGTGTCGGGCACACGTACAGAGCATAGAAGACTGCAACATACCAATTATGAGAACACTTGTAATACTAACCTCGGGCCAACCGCGAGTAATCGGTTACATATTACTAACATAGTTGTAAGACAAAAATTGTCAAAATATTGGACTCCCGGCCCCGTCAGGCTAACGCCACATGTGCCTTAATAAAATATATATTTTGGGGAAAAAAATCCAAGTAGACCGGCATGTGATCACTCGATCGATTGGCCAGGAACTGGGTATAGACCATAAAACCGTTTGGAACCATTTGCAGAAGATTGAATTCCAAAAAAAGCTGAATGTATGGGTGCCACACGAGTTGACGCAAAAAAATCTTTTAGACCGAATCAACGCCTAAGATTACCTTCTAAATGGCAACAAGTTTGCGAACAAAACGGCGCATATTTGATCTAAATTGGATAATTTTAAATATGTTAAATAAAGCGTCAAATTTCGATCAAAAATACGACATTTCTTTTTCCCCAACCCTATATGTGGTTTAAACAAGACGGTGGCACACAGCGCACGTTACAAGGGATATATTCAAAAGTGAGTTTGGTGAATGTGTTATTTCGAGAAATGACCTGTCGATTGGCCACCTCGTTCATGCGATTTGACGCCATTGTATTTTATGGATCTACGTTAAGTCACTGGTCTATGCCAACAAGCCAGCGATATTGGAAGAGCTCAGAGACAGCATCCAACGTGAAAACCGCAACATTCCGGTTGAAATGTGTGGTCGAGTAGTGGAAAATTGTGTTCAACGGATCGATCGCTGTAAATGAGCCCGTGGTGGTCATATGACTGAAATAGAATTCCATTCATATAATGTAAGAGTTGAACTACAGCCAGAATAAATTTGAATTTTCTCACTATCTTCCCTCATGAAACTATCTATCGGAAATATTGGCCCCTATTATGTAAATTTAATCGAAATCGGTCGATTCGATCCCTTTAACTATCACACCGAACAAATTTTCGTATTTTGTAAATCGATAGAATCTTCTCGAATCGAGTTATTTCTCGAACGTCAGCGAATTGCATATTTTGAAACATTGCTGAAATGTTTCCCAAAGCGAAACATCAGGGAACGCAACGAGCAAACCAAACAGCTCGGAAAATTATTCCGGCTGCTTTCACCCGATTGTACCTATAACAGCAAAATAGAGCTAACGACCAAAATTCTGTTTAACTTGGATTACACAATAGAGTCCAATATTTAATTTTAGAAATTTCTAATTTCTCATTCAGTAGTTGCTCTATTTATGAATATATTTCTTGAAAGAAATCTGCGCAATTAATTCACATTACTTATCACAGTTTTAATATAAAAGTAACAATACTTCATTAAAACTCACATTCGTAGTCTTCAAAGGCGAAGTTTTGTCCAAAAATTTAGCTCATATTAATTATAAGGTTTCGAATATCAATAAAAACAGAATTCAGTTTTTTCCGAATGTTTCCAGCATTTTCAATTGGTCATTTAACAAATGATATGCCTGGAGAAAACATTGTTGCAATTGTTCCTAGTGACAATTTTTTGCTTAATCACAAGTTATGGTCGAACAACTGGATGTGTTATTATTAAACAACTAACAATCTGAATGAAAATATCAAAACGGAAACTTTAACGAAAAAATATCTACTCTTCCAACTAATATAGTTTATTGAGGTTAGCATAAACACCTTATGAAATGATCACGGCAAAAAGTGGAAGGATATTTAATCCATTGCGTTTGGAGGTGACACTATCGAGCACCTAGAAATACCTACGCGGGCGACCGGTAGACCGCGGACTACCGTTTGACCATCCATGCTCTATAGAAAGCCTGAAGTTGTCTTTATTTACGTGAATATTCGAGATCGGTCCAAACGCTGTGTTGTGATGTTGGACCGTATTCATTTTCGTTCATTTATCATTGAATTGTTTCAGATTATCTGAAACAAGAAATAGTTATCAATCTACAGAAGTATGACAGCTCATCATTAGCTGCGTTGAAGTTATGTTCGCTTAGGGATTTCCCATCCATTATTGCTATATTTTACGAATATGGAAAACTCGGAAGTCGTGATGAGAAATAATAAAGTATGATGACCTGGTCCAACCGCTCCTGAATTTGCGCACGCCAAGGAAGTTTCTCAGAACATATTTATATCATATCGTCTTTTTTATCATCGTGTCTGTTGTGTATTTGTTAACCTCAAAAATGCATAAATTGGGTTTTTCATAAACATAAAACATACTATTAGTACAGTTGATTTTTTGTCCTACTTTACAATCATCTCTTCACTCTCGTTCATATCGACTACATTCATTTTTTTAATCATTTTTTTCTAGAAGTATTTTCATTCAATAAAAATTATAATCACGTGTTGGGGGGTGTGGGTGTGTTGTGTATGCGCGTATGTGGTGCATGTGTATGTAAATGTTGCAACTTAAAAAAAACAACTTCAATCAGTAGCGATTGACCACCACTCCCTCTCCTTAAGTTTGATCGATCATAATCATAAAATTATAATTTACGCATATATCTTCGGCTTACTACTTCTCTGTATGCTTCGAGCTTAGCTTAGCATACATACAATGCACTTTCTTTTTCAATGCAGTAAGTGTGTGTGGGTGTTTTTTCCTGTGTATAAATGGGTTTTATCTATCAAATCGGTTGGAAATAAATCCTTGCAACTTATCCTACGATAGGGGAGGTTCAATTAAAAAATAAAAACAACAAATTCGGGGAAAACACAGCGAAGGTAAGTTTCATAAATAAAAAGAAATAAAAAAGAAACCGTGTGGTAAACCAAATTCTACACAATATTTTTTTCATGCTTCCTCAAGCTGTCTGAGTGGTTGTCTCTACATTCAATTATTTGCAATGCAACCGCCTAAACTTTAACAGAAAATGAATGTTATAATTCCACTATAATACACAGCAACAAAAATCCGGGCGCGCAATTTTAACACATCGTTGATTTTTTTCAAACAACGCGACTTTAACAATAAAGGCACCTTTTCTTTACGTTTTTTTTTTAATTCTCTCGCGGATGCATGTGTGTTTTTTTCCTCTTTTCGCTGCAAATATACAATACAATAGCTGCATTTGCCAAGTAATAACGGTTAAGCTTAAATTCGTATAAAAGGAAAAGTTCAATATGATTCTAAAGCCAATTATATTCCTGATAAATTTCTGTCTTTCACACACGAGTTTTTTTTTGTTTTCTTCCCTCGTGTTGTGTGTAACTTGGTGTGTTTGTGTTTGCTTTCTGGAAGACCGCTTTTCGCTTTCGCCAAATGCTTTTGTATATGTTTTGCTTTAGTTTGTATTTAGAACACAAAACAGCCATCAATCCATCTCTCACGGAATTGTTTATTCCCGCCTGATCGGTTTTTAGCACAATATATTAACAGTTTGATAATAACGATTAGCGATTGATATTTTCCCCTCGAGGGGGAGAAGAGACGAGAAAGACTTAGTTGTTTTGGAAGAAAGGAAGATAGGAGGATGGAGAGATATGGACCACGGTCGTGGGAGCATTAGAGCACAGCCCTATTCATTAGTTGGGGCTGGCGATAAATAGTGTAGATTTTGTTTTTTAGTCCTAATAGTAGTAGCTATTTCTAAACACTAAGTTCAACATTTATGATGTGGTTGTTGTTGTTCCACTCACTCACTCACTGTCAACACCAATCGGCCATGTAGGTAAAGTCCTTGAAGTAAGTCTGTTCACTCTCGGTCAGGATGCGTGGTTCTTTCGGTGGCGTCAGCTGAGGCTTCTCGGATGTGAACTCTTCGTCGAAGTTGGATACGTCCTCCGGGGAGCGCTGAAAGCAGAGAGACAAATAAGTAAGAACCTAAGATATCCGGGGATCTTCGTAGATTAAAGTCGCACAGTTTTCATATACCTCGAAAGGGTAATGGGCTCTCCTGTTTTAACACCTTTTTAATGGGTTTCAACATATGGAACGCAATGTTCAACTATTCCGCTTAGCTTAGCTCGCTGCAAAGATGTAAGGTTGCATTCGCCAACGAAGAGGACAAAATCGCATGAATGCATGCGACGGTAGCAGACTTGTATATTCGACTGAAACTCGTAACAGGACTGATTGTGCTTAGGAACAATGCATCTAAGACTAAATACATGCTAGCGGAAGCAATAGGCAACGTTGTAATCAATGGTGACGACCTCGAGGTAGTCGACTATGTTGTCTACCGCCTCGACAACCGACCAATGCCGTGAAATTTTGAGGACCATAATCAACGGATGTCGTACCTTCTATGAGCTCATTCTGAAGGAAATAAACGCTACCGAACGCTTTCATTAATTCCATTTCTTGATAGGTCGCAAAAATGTTTGCATCAATTGGTTGGAAATATTTACACCTATCTATCATAATAAATGAAACATATATTCCTTCGAGATATATACTTGAATAAATGTGAAATGTCGAGCATTACCGCCAAATATCAAGTTTTTATTAGTTCAATTCGTGCTCCTCAAATTGTACCGACCAAAAAGGGCAACTAACGGCGGCAGTCTCCCATGTTTCACGAAAAACACTGCGTCCGGGATAAACATGTCCACGCTGCTGTTCGCAGTTTTGTGTTTTGTTGAATTATATTTAGTTTCATATAGAAGCCAATTGTCGCGCAGCATTTCAACGAGCGGTCATTGACTCAGCTCAACTGCCTCACTTAGTTTTTTGTGCTCGCAACGAACACAGTTGTGTTTCATTTCACTCTATATAAATTCAAAAGGTTATGGGCCCAGATCACAGTAACAAAAGTTCGTTTTGGGCGCGTGAAACGTTTATTAAATTCGTACGGTACTAAACTCTCAGAAAGTTTTTTGTACGAATCGGTTATAACATTCCAGAACCTGGTAACGGGTGTTAAATAAATAATAAATCGGGTGTTAAATTAATAATAAAAAAAATGACTTGTTGCTGGAGTAGTAATTATCATTTCCTGGAATATGCGTTTTGGACAGCGGAAAATAGCTTTCGTCGTCCAGAACGAAAGACGTTCCGCGGTATTTTTTGGTCATCCACCAACACTGTGATTTAACCGTCTCAATCTGCTCCTCCGTGTACTCCGGCGACCTCGTCTTCTTCCTGCAGACGATTCCTTTCATCTTGAGGGTCCGATGGATCGATACGTGGGAGCAGACATATTTCACGCAGGCTGGTTGCGCCCTTGTTGTCAAACAGCTTCTTTAACGATGTCTACCTCTGCTTCGTCATTATCGTCACCGGACGACCACTTCCGACCTTCCGCTCTACGTTCAGGGAACCCAGGATACGATATACCGTACTGACAGGTACATTTTCTTCCTTAAAATGTGCCACCGTGAACTTTTTTCCTTGCTGGAAATGCGTTTCGTAGAACCGTACAATGCATTCGCGGAGCACGTGCTGTTTCGACGCCATCTTTGCTTTGACTAAATTCAAACTAGCAAAACCAAACACGCCTACTGTTTCTAGGGAGCCCAAAGAGCAATTTTCTTGGAGTAATAAAATTTTACGCTCTTTATTTGAGTTACTGAAAAGTGTTGAAAAAATTCTCATTTTTTATTTAACACCCGTTAGTGTATACGGAGATACGGTCGGTCGAGAATTTTATAATTGAACTGAAAGACAGTATAGTTACACTAGAAAATGGAGAGTGATAAGGCGAGCATTGAAAAACTGGAAGGTGGCAGTAATTGTGGTGGCAAATGTGTTATTTTTACAACAAAAATATTACAGTTTCAAAATGGAACCAGGAGATGAAATCGCTATTTTTCTTTCGAAATTGCTTGAAATTGTCCAACAATTAAGGGTCCAAAAGGAAATCATATCAGATTCTATGGTCATGACAAAGATTTTCTAATCTTCTAGTGGTGTTAACAGAGGAACGAGTAAAGCAGCAAAAATGAAAGGAAAATGTTTTAAATGTGGCAAAAGTGATCACTGGAAAAGAGATTGTCCACTACTAAAGGACGGTGCGGACAAAAGGCGGGAAAGTTCATCGATCGACGCTTTTGTGTGTGCTGCATTGAATGGAGACAAAGACATTTGGATCCTGGATTCTGGTGCGAGTGTTCATATGAGTCACCGACGAGAGTGGTTTGACAATTTCACAGAAGTATCAGTGGAGGTAACGATTGGAAATGGCGATAAGATCGTGGCTCGAGGAAAAGGCAATATAAACATTCTTGCTTTTAATGGGAATGATTGGATTCCTAAACGCGTGATGGATGTTCTATATGTACCGGAGATTCATGTGAATTTATTTTCGTCGGGAAAAGTCATGGATCGAGGCTATCAATTGAAGTCAGACAACAATTCAAGAATTCAAGAATTCCTGAAAGATGGAAATATCGTTGCAGTTGGAGCTCGTCGAGAAAAATTGTTTCAAATGTTATTTAAAATAAATGAAGCTTCGCAGATAAAGATTTCTGTGGCAAATGTGGCTACAAAGAAACTCTCAATTCGTTCATGGCACGAGAGGCTTGGACATCAGAACACCGTACATGTGAAGAAGTTTTTACTGAACAAAAATATAAATTTCGTAGACGAGGATTTTGCGTGTGAAGCGTGCGTATATGGAAAACATCATAGAGGAAGTTTTAAAAGTCGTGAAGAGAAGTCTAAAAAGTGTGGTGGAATAATCTTTGCGGATGTTTGCGGACCAATGCAAGGAGAGTCGATTGGCGGTTCGAGATACTTTTTGCTGTTGAAGGACGATTATTCACATTTTCGGTTTGTTTATTTTATGAAGCACAAATCGGAAGTTGCAAGCAATGTCAAAAGGTGCATTAAGATTATGCAAAAGGAGCATGGACACAATGTTCGTTATTTCAGATCTGATAATAGTACTGAATTTATGAACGCAGAATTGAAGGATTTTCGTTTCATCGTTTCATCGAGTGGTCGATAGTTCGCGTTTACATAAAGGGTGTGTCACATCAAATTGCATCACGGAAAAAACGCTGTACAAATTTAATTTTTAGGAATTATATCTTCAGCTTTCGCTTATAATCAGATAAGAGTGTATAGATCACGTTGGCCATGCTTCACTGTCAATTTTTCGTAAATTTGGAAAAATGTCGTCGAACGAAAAAGAGCGTCGTGAATTAATCCTGTGCACTCATTTCGAGAATCCGGAGTTGTCACATCGGGACATCGGTAAGATGCTGGGAATCGTCCAATCCACGGTCAGCAGAGTACTAAAACGATACTTCGAGAACCTAACCATCCATTCTTTGTGTGGACACCGACTGGACAACATCGTTGCTGAACGGGCTGGACGGCGAGGGATCGAGTGCCTTTCTCAAGGCAAGAGGGCGGAGGTGGTAGCGCTAGAGTAGAGTTTTCAAAGGGCCTTTCTCAAGGCTAGAGACGAATGAACTGCAAAAGTTTAAAGTCTCTATAATACAATACCTTCCTTCCTAACCATCGACCGGAAGGTGAAGAACGGCAAAAATGGATGCTCCGTCAGTGAAAAAGATCACAAGCGCGTAATTAAGCAGTTTAGACGTGATCCGAGAAGTTCGGTCCGGGATGTCGCCAATAAGCTGAATTTGTCAAGTTCATTTGTCCAGCAGACCAAGCAGCGGGAGGGCCTGCGTACATACAAGGTTCAGAAGGCTCCTAACCGCGACGAAAGGCAAAACATGGTGGGGAAGACGCGAGCCCGGAAGCTGTACACCGAAATGCTGACGAAGCCGCATTGCCTGGTAATGGACGACGAAACCTACGTCAAAGCGGACTTTCGTCAGCTGCCGGGCCTGTTGTTCTTCTCCGCAGAGGACAAATTCAGCGTTCCGGAGGAGATTCGCAAGCAGAAACTATCCAAGTTTGCCAAAAAGTACATGGTGTGGCAAGCGATCTGCTCTTGCGGAAAGCGGAGCGCCCCCTTCGTGATGACCGGCACGGTAAACGGGCAGGTTTACCTTAAGGAGTGCCTATAGAAGCGCTTACTACCACTATTGAAGCAGCACGAGGGCCCGACCATCTTCTGGCCGGATCTCGCTTCGTGCCACTATTCAAAGGACGTGTTGGAGTGGTACGAAGCCAACGGGGTCACCTTCGTGCCAAAGGAAATGAACCCGCCCAACGCGCCGGAGCTTCGCCCAATAGAGAAATATTGGGCGATTATGAAGCAGGCCCTCCGGAAGAACCCAAAAGTTGTCAAATCGGAGGCAGACTTCAAGAGAAAATGGATTTCTGTTCAAAAAAAACTACAACCTGACGTTGTACAGAACCTTATGGACGGGGTGAAGAGGAAGGTGCGAGCATACGGGCTTGGGCTCGAAGTATGAATAAAAAGAAAATGCCAAAAGTTGTTTAATAGTTTTTATTTTACTGTCTAAAATTTTCAAAACGATCGGTCTACTGGGCGAATTTCTACAGCGTTTTTTCCGTGATGCAATTTGATGTGACACACCCTTTAATCACATCACTTACCACAGTGAATCCTGATTTTTACCTCTCCCTACTAACAACTATCCCTTCCTTGATAAACGCTAGGGAACCACGCTATATAGCTATATAGACCCTTCCGGCCTTTGGGCGGCGAATATCATACTAACACTCCTTCCCTTCCCCCTGGTGACTGTAAGGACGTGGCCGGCGTCGTTATTGACCATTTAAAGCTCGAATCACCGAAAATTGCACAACGAGAATGATTTGCTAGTCCAAAGCGTCATTCTGTGTGTTCTTTGTGCAATTTGGTTGGTTCAGGTCAATCACGGAGAGTAACTACGAAGTGTACAGTCTA
The DNA here is from genome assembly GCF_029784135.1 of Toxorhynchites rutilus septentrionalis. Classification (NCBI taxonomy): domain Eukaryota; kingdom Metazoa; phylum Arthropoda; class Insecta; order Diptera; family Culicidae; genus Toxorhynchites; species Toxorhynchites rutilus. Next base: position 295,810,447 of record NC_073745.1, on the reverse strand, counting down.
CCCAAGCTCAAGCTCAAGCTCAAGCAGGATACAAATATGATTTTTTCGTACCTATGTTTGAAAATGTGACATGTTTGTATTCGTAGTATGTTTGGACATACGATGTTTAATCCTAATGTTTCACACGTTAACTGCAACGGGTGAAATAGTCAAATTGTCGCGAATAGTCACTTTTATTTGACCATCCATTCTCGAAATGGTTATATAAAAATCTGTTAAAACTCTGATTACATACATGCTAGAAAATTTGCAGAATATGCTTTCTATAGAATAATTAACGATGGAATACTTACGATGGTTGGCACGAACGGAGGTTTCACTTTCCTGAGTAGCAGATCATCCCAGACAATGTTCCGGAAGAAAGCTTGTCGTTTGACGTCTTCGGCGTCTCGTTCCGATGAACCAAGTCGTCGCTCTGGATTCTTCCGTAAGAGCTGTAGGAAAAAAAATATATGCATATGTGCTTCTATGACATAATGAGCAAATCTCACCCTTCTCATAATAGCAATCGCTTCCAGTGAGAGGAACCTCGGATATCGCACCTCATCATTAACAATCGAATCAAATACCTCCTCTTCATCGTCACCCGGGAATGGCGACTGAAAGTAGAAAAAGCACACGATGAAAACTTCATCACAACATTGGAATCATTTTGCCCACTTACCTCTCCCACCAACATTTCGAAGATCAGTACTCCAAGACCCCACCAGTCTACGGCTCGCGTGTACGACGTCTCGGTGAGCACTTCCGGCGCGAGGAACTCGGGCGTACCGCAGAATGTACCCGTCCGATCGCCGAAGCCCATACCCTCCTTGCACAGACCAAAATCAGCGATTTTCACGTAACCTAAAGACGGAAGCACAATTCCAGAACAAAGCAAGAATAACCAATCATTGAACTAACCTTCCGTATCCAGCAGTAAATTGTCGAGCTTCAGATCGCGATAGATAATCTTACTCTCGTGTAAATACTGTAGACCCAGCACTACGCAGGCCGCGTAGAAAACGGCCCGCGGTTCAGAAAACACATCCGTATGGATGTGCATCATCAGATCACCTCCCGCAGCGTACTCCATCACAAAGCAGACGTGTTGCTACGGAAGGCATAATGTTTTGTTATCAGAGGACACAGCTAACAAAACCGAATCAAACCCACCTCAGTCTGGAAGCATGCGAACAGATTCACCAGGAACGGATGCCGCATCGTGTTCGCCACCTCGAAAATGCGCTTCTCGCTGAGCAACGATTCCACCTCATCCCGGGCGATGATGTCCCCTTTCTTGAGCGCCTTAATGGCGAAGTACTCGCCGGTGTTTTTGTACTGCGTCAGAATGACCTTACCGAAGTGGCCCCGTCCGAGTACGCTCAGCAGCCGGAAGCAGTCGATGTGCATTCCGGTGGCACCTGCCTGTGACTGGCGCCGACTCTCGTACGCGCTATCTCGGTACTGGAGGGCACGCGCTGGTCCTTGCCGACGGCTAGGTGCCGCTGGTCCCGCGATAGCCAGATCGAGCTGCTGCTGTTGCTGTTGCTGCTGTTGTTGTTGCTGTTGTTGCTGAAGAGCTTGCTGCTGCAGCTGCTGTTGGATTAGCAGTTGCTGTTGGTAGTATTGTTGCTGTTGGAGAGCCGCTGCGGCAGCAGCTGCAGCCGGCGTCTGCGGTTGGTGGTGATGTGCTGGTTGCAGTGGTACCACGTTGCCCGAAACTCCCAGCTGTTCGAAGGGCTGAATGATCTGCAATGTGTTTGGTTATGTTTGAGTTTTTTTTTTGTGGTCATGGTCAATAGAGGAAAATACGGCAGTTAGGGTGGTTTCAACAGGCACATGTATTCCGGCGAGGAAGCCAAATGCAAAACATAAGAATGTGATCAGCTTCGATTAAACGACGGGTATGGTAGCCGTCAGACGAATGAATCTATGGTGATGTGAATAATTTCATAATGAATGTTCTTAGAATCATGCCTTTTTTACATGCATTTTAAAATAACAACTATTACTTTCTTCCAAACTATTCTGATTGTGTATTTGTTTGAAATGAAGACAAATACGAATAAGATTGCGTGTCATACTTCGACGATAGTCTCAGAATTCACCCCAGTAAATATTTAAGGAAAATCGTTATACAGTAACGTCTCGATTATATCACCGGGCGTTTTTATTACGTCTCGTTTATATCGCTCTCGATTTTATCACTGAATATGTTTCGTTTATATCACGTTTTTCGTAACGTAAGAAATAATATGCAAATTTCAATTCATCGTTGAATTAATGAACAAAAAATGAGGATTAAACAGAAAAAATGATTTTTAAGTATTCGTACCGCCTCCAGTGATCATCCGTATTCACGTAGATTACGAAAAGTTTTTTACTGTGGGATTTGTAGCAAATATTGCGTATTTCTTTCGAAAGCCCCTCGTACCACAGTCAACTCTTCCTAACTCGATGGATTTCATGGCACCTTCGGTTTTACAAGCATTCTTCTCTCCGTAACTCGATACCTCACTAACTCGATGCCTCCCTTACTCGATGTGTTTTGATTCATTTTCCCATGGATTCTCACCTCCCTAACTCGATTGATTTTCGCGTACATGTTTTTGGGCGTTATTACCCCTGATTTCAATTGCTTTTGAAAGTGAAGACGGAGTGTTCGTGTCATCTAACAATTTCTTTTCAAGTATGGAAAACCACGATAAACCTTTCAAGCGAACAATGAAAACGCTAACCATTGCGCAACGTTTGAACATCATCGAGCAGGTCGAAAAATATGGACGGAAGGGGTCTGAAGCTGCAAATAATTTCAGTATTGCACAAAGTACGGTATCAACACTATTCAAACTGAAGTAAAAATGGAATCGGAATGGAAAATTGAATCTAGACCAAAAGCAGGTTGGTCGGAATTGAAAAGCTGGAGCGATCAATGGATTTTCGTCTTATCAAGCCAGAGAGAATAATTTACCTCTCTCGGAATCTATTCATCGGGATATGACTTGCGAATTTGTCCAGAAACTGGGAATTACCAACTTTAAAGCACAACCAACATGGACGGGAGCGATAAACTATCGTTGCTGATCAATGGGAAGAATGCTGAATGGCCTTAATGCTTTTTGAGGAATAGATTATACAATTTGACGAAAAATTTTGCAGTAGAAATAGAAAGGTATTATCATATCTATTTCTTCTCAAAGGTGGTCATGTTCGTTGATAACTATACAGCGTACCCAAAATCTCTCCGACCAAAGCTCAAATCGATAAGTTTACAATTTTTCTACAAATCTTTACTTCCGTAGCTCAGCAGCTGGACTTCGACATAATCAAGAACCTGAATCAGTACTTTCGCCGTCTTCGATTAATTAGTTCGATTAGCATTCTTACTGTATTTTAATGTACTCTAGGACCCTTCAGATATACCGGTATTGGATGCAATTGAAATACCCTCACCCTCTAAAATCAATAAGGTTAAATCTGAGACTATTTTAAAATTGTTTCAGGAAGCCGAATTTTCCTCCAATGATGATGGTGATATTCCGCTGGCATGATTAATGCGTCGTGAGCTTGCTGATGTCAACAGTACAATACCGTTCGATTGCTCAATGTCTTTTAATGATTAGTGCAAAAAGGACCAAAACGTGATTTGCTGTGATCTGATGCCAGATACCGATATACTGGAAAGTGTTGAAAAAGCTGAGAAAAACGCTGAAGATAGTAGTTCTATTGAGGTGGAGAATATTCAGAAAGGTTCAGATAATTGTGTCGAAATTACATCTTCGAACGTTAAATCAAACCTGAAGAATATGTCCGGAATTAGAGATGAACCAGCCTTTGGCTGAAAATCTCTTTAATAAAGAAAGAAAGAAAAAAAAAATATGTCCGGAATATTGAAATCAACTGAAAATGTTCCTGTGAAACTATTCGAACATTTCTTTGTGATTGAACAGTTCCTGCGTGATCGTTACAATTTAGTTTGAATAACAATCAATATTTTCTTTGTTAACCTAGTTCCTCATGCAGGTCGGACTCAATTATATACAAACTCGATTATATATGATTCGATTATATAAAATTTAAAACTCGATTGTATACAGTTTAAAAAAAAAGTTTTTTTTATAATTCAAATATGAATAATTTCAAGAAAAAACATTAACCTTTCAACATTAAAGTGAAATTTAAGTGGCTTTTATAAGTACAGTGGGTTAAAAATCGGGATTTTTGAAGATTTTGATTGAATTTTCATCAGGAATTGTTTATATCGATATTGCAGCGAATATAAGAGAGAGAGAGAGAAGTTGGGCGTCAAAGAACAAATTGTAGAGGGGTTAGAGAGCTTTAATTGATAGAAACAATCATGTTTAGTATGAATATGGATAAAATAAATAATTACAAATTAAAAAAAAAACCTTTAAATTTTCCACTTTCAAAATGTTATTTTAATCTACTAATTTAGATGTTCCACTACTATATCCTGTACTAAATTTTCTCATCTTTCAAATGAAAGCAACAGAATCGGATTACGTAGCGTACTTTTCAATGTAAAGTCAGTTTGAGCCAACAGAGTCCGAAACAAAGAAAAAGTTTTATAACTCTGTCATCGTTGAAATTCTAACATATGCGTAGAAGGACTTTTTTGGTGAAATATAACCGTCTATCACCTCCTGAGAAATTCTGGAAATTTTTTTTTACATGAGGAAGGTGTTTTTTCACTTTAAGGGAATGAATCAAAAATTCAAATTCATACATCAATTGGGACACTTACCTTAATATATGACAATTTATGACATAAAAAGATATGAAAAAATGCTCTGTATCTCGATACCTTCCTAACTCGATGGTCCCTTTGGATATCGAGTTAGGGAGAGTTGAATGTGCTTTCATAAGCACAAAATCATCAACTATGAATGATTCTGAAGCAATTTTATCTTTGACTAGCTGACCCGGCAAACTTCGTCCCGCCCAAAATTTGTTTTTTGTTATCAATACCTTCAAACATTCACGTTTTTTTACTAAGCGCAAATTCATGAATCAAATCGCAGAACTGTTTATTGATTGATCTTCTAATCGACCCCGTTGAATTTACCTTTCACTATAAAATTCCTAGTACCTGTACCAAAACTCATCATTATAATATCAGATTATTTTCTGACACAATTCTCGTTCAAGATTTTTCAACCACTTGCAAATAACATGTTTCTCCGTTACATGGAATAAATGTTTGGTACCGAAAATAAGATAGAATAAAGACAGCCCTAAATCGGACAATTCCTTTCTAGAGTTTTGCTCTTATCAACATTTTCGGCAATCCATTTTTATTGGTGTAGACAGAAGAAGATAAAGATAATTCGTTAGCGTAAACATCGAATGGACTAACAACGCTTGTCATTATGTAATTGTAGAACATAAGGGAATTTAATTTTCCGAATTTTCCCTTTTTCCTTCAGGCTTTTCCGAAAATTTTCAATTGTCATGTTTTATTGGAAGATTTTAGATTGAAATATGTGTAACATTTTTATGGGACCCCCTCTCCATTCCAGAAGAATGAGGGGTGTCATACCATCGTAGAAACATTTCTAATACCGAAAAACCCTCACATCCCAAATTGTGCTTGATTAGTTCTCGAGTTATGCAGAAATTTGTATTTCATTAGTATGGCAGCCCCCCTTAGAGAGGGGGGAGGAGTGTATTCATCATAGAAGCGTTTCGTGCCCCCTAAAACCTTCACATGCCAAATTTGGCTCCATTTTCTTGATTTATTCTCGAGTTATGCAGAAATTTGTGTTTCATTTGTATGGCAGTCCCCCCTCAGAGAGGGGGTAGGGGTCTCAAACTATCACGAAAACCATACCGATTTTCATGTCGATCGGTTCAGTAGTTTTCGAGTCCATAAGAATGAGACAGGCAGACAGACAGACAGACAGAAATCCATTTATATATATATATATATATATATATATATATATATATATATATATATATATATATATATATATATATATATATATACATATATATATAGATATACATATATATATATATACATATATATATATATATATATATATATATATATATATATATATATATATATATATATATATATATATATATATATATATATATATATATATATATATATATATATATATATATATATATATATATATATATATATATATATATATATATGTATATATATATATATATATATATATATATATATATATATATATATATATATATATATATATATATATATATATATATATATATATATATATATATATATATATATATATATATATATATATATATATATATATATATATATATATATATATATATATATATATATATATATATATATATAGATAGAAGATTGTGCCGTTTCTCCGTGATCAGTGATCGTGAGATTCATCCGTGAAAGAATCAGTAATACAGTATTTTATTTCGTCTATTGTTGATATTCCATTAGAATGAAATCGATGATACATTTTGACGTAGGACTACGTCCAACCGGAGTATATGGGGGGTAAAATGAAAACCTAAACAAGGAACATGCAAGAAAAAATGAAAGATTCCGAATGCTTAGAACTTGAGCATTTCTTACTGGAACGGAAAGATGTTTGCATCAATTGATAGGGAATATTTCTACGCTTCTATCGCAATTAATAAAATGTTATTTCTCATTAGATAAACAATTGAATACCTGTAAAATGTTAATCGTTATCTAAACGCCCTAACTGCCTCGTTTTGATTGGCCCGATTAACGGTTTCCCCAATACAGCCATCAAAACTAAGCAGCCTTGGGAAAATCGGCATTGCAAATACATGGAAGTACGGGGACTTTTGCTCTCACCGAAATGTGTTCCCTAACACAGATTTCAAAACCAAACAGCGTTGGAGAAATCTGCATTGCAAATACACGAAAGTTGGGGGTATTTTTGTTCCGACTGGAATGTGTTTCCCAAACACAGACTTCAAATCCATGGAGCGTGGGGAAATTGGCGTTGCAAATTCATGCAAGTCGGGGGCATTTTTGTTCCGACAGAAATGTGTTTCCCTAACACAGACTTGGTGTCCCAGACCAAGGAGTCTTGGGAAATTGGCATTGCAAACCCACGCAGGTCGGGGGTGTTTTTGTTCCGACTGAATTGTGTTTACCTAACACAGACTCCAAAACCAAGATGTCATCATACCAAACGTAAAAGGAATGTCATTAAATTTACTTGTAACGAAGAACACAATCTTGGAAAGCATGGGTAAGTTTATAACAAGTGCGAATCTCATGAAGAGGAAGGTTCCCCGCTTCCATCGTGCCTATCTTATCGGACAGAAATGATTGCTGCTGACAGGTGAGGCGGAAAATTTCCGATGTCTGTGTACAGGTCAGAGTATGTTAAGGCATATGCTAACCATATTTTGTTTATTTTTAGGTATCAATTCTCGATACGTAAATTATGGCACCCTACAGAGCACAAATAAATAGCTTTACTCTCTTTTTTTCTCCCATCGATGATTGCTTTCAGATCGTACCGAAGTCCCAGACTGCTGCACGAATTGTAATGTATATTACCCCAGGCTCGGGTTGAAAGAAAAGCTCTTCTGTTGATGAGTGCTATGTGATGCATATGCGGCATATTTCTGCCAAAGGAGAAGCAGCACAGACTTCAAAACCAAGATGTCATCATACTAAACGTACTGTCATTAAATTTACTTGTAACGAAGAACATAATCTATCACAATGCATTAATTGACCTTACATGGCATTATACAACCTTTTTACTCACAAAGTAAATATATTGGATTCAATCCAATTTAGAAATTAGTTTATTCTATCGAAAAATTAATCAATACAAACAAATGATTGCTAAGTTAAGGTAGTCCTACGTCAACCTTGCAGTTATATCGTAGAAATAACCCACCCATTTTTTTATGACAGCTTTTGCGAGTTCAGGTTGTGTACTTTGACTAGTTAACGGTATCCAACTTGTACGCTATAGGAAGTGACCAATTACGTGCCAAGACTTACGGGACCAGAGAAAAAATTTGGACATTGTTTGGATGTGGCTCGAGCTAGCTTTGCAGTGCTTTTTATCAATTTCGTCTGTTTTTATTCATGGTTTGGTTCCATTCGGTCCTGCTGTATGCGGATTAAACTTGTATACAGGCATCGAAAGTGATGTGCGATTTTAGGTACAGCTCGGATATGCAATCAACAGACTTTGCTCCTCGCTTCGTATATTCATTTGGTGCAACAAAAGTGAATACTGCCATTCGGTCAAGTATTTGAATAGAATATTTACTAACCACGAGTAATCGGTTACATATTACTAACATAAATTTTAAAGGTTTTACCTAAAATAAGGCATTTGAGTTGCATTTTAGTGTTTTTTTTCGACATGTATGAATTACTTTGGTTTCATCACTATAACAAATAAAAAAAACTAACCACAGATAGAAGAACATGCAGAAAAAATGGTTAGTCATGCAAAAAAATGATGTAGATAGCGTAATATAAATATTAGTATACAGGTACAATACAGATCAACAAGTAAACTTCGAGGCAAAACATCGGGTTAGTCTAATCGTCACCGTGTTATAAGATAACCCAAAGCCAACTATGCTCCAGAAACCCGAACCACTACGCAACACACCGTTCCACAATGTAACTCAGTTAAAACGGAACGAAATATAAACATAAAACTTCCAACAACATTATATATGATACATTGAGAAAAAAAGAACACGTTGCGATTTGCGATTGAGAGCTATGAGAGAGTCGTTAGGGGCGTTAGGTGCGAAAGGCTCTGACCTCGATAATCTCGTCGTACGACTCGCCCGGACATTCAACGACCGAGTAAGCGTCGTAACCCTCGAAGGGATCCTCCACCAGCGGGGCTGGCGACGGAGGCTCCTCGATAATCGGTGTGCCGTCCGTGTACGATATGAAGCTGTCCCGGTTGGTTCCGACATGGGTACCGCCACCACCACCCATGAGTATAACTGGGGGCATCGAAAGGACGGGTCGCAGCAGATCTCCGGAGAGACTTTTCTGCAGCGCTGATGATGGGGATTCCGGGCATGGCGGTGGAGGTGGTGTTGACGACGATGGGCCATCGAAGTCGTCGTCATCGTTCTGGTCCTCTTTATCCTGAGCAGTGGTACCGTAGCAGCTAAACTGGGACGCCATCTCGTGATGCAGCGTCAATGTGCCACCATCGCTAATACTATCGTGCTGTTGGAGGAAATCAAACTCCCTCAGGACATTCTGTAACTACACCGTGGGGGGTTGGATACATTGGTGTAAGTGTGCATGTTTGTGTGAGTGTATCAGAGTGTAAAATAGGGAACATAGCAAGAGTTTTTTGTTTTGAAAAAAATCCGTGGTATGTGATCATGATTTTTTGATGTACAAAGATTAAAACCATAAAACCAAGTGTGCAAACTATACAAAAACATTTACATTGGGCAATTCCACGCCAAATCAGCCAAAAAACAGCAAATGTTGACCCGACCTCCGATTTTTGTTTTCAAACTTGGTACTTATGATAGAAGCTTCCCAAAAACACAATTTTCGTTATCATATGATCAATTTAAATTACGACTGATTTTTGAAAAGAGCCTAATCGAAATCATTGGTCTTTCTTTCAAAAACCGTAACTCGAAATCCAGGTATGTCTGATTTAAATAGGATGTTCGACAAAGTTGTGGGAAAATCAATGAACTATTTAGGAAAAATAACACTTCAAATACACTTTCAAAAAATTTTACTCAAAAACTGAATTTAATATTAAATACTTTTATGTCTCAAAACACCCCCCTTCGATATTGTTTTGTATATTTTTATTAGAAAGCCCTTTCAATTTAACAAAGTTTGATGTACAGTGGGGCCGTGGTAAACTCTCCTAAATTGAGATACGAATTTTTGAAAATTTATGAAATTCCAGTACTTTGTGAAATTTTAGCTTTACCAGAAAAGTAACGCAATAACCGATCCTACACGCCATTTTGCATGATAAACTATATGAGGAGCCTAGAATGCAAGGAGTGTAAGTGATTTGATCGATTCCTCTTCATCAACTTTTTCTTTAGTTAATGACTCAATTGCAAAAACGTTCCAATTTAAGTTTGCTATAGAATCCGATAGATGAGGTTCTGACCTATCTTCCACATTGTCAAATACAGCTGGGAATGTATTTACAGCTATGTTATGCCCAAAAGAGAGAGAGAGTCGATGTAGAGAAATCGATCAAATCACTTATACCCCTTTCATTCTAAGCCCCTCATATAAAGTTTATTGTCCTAAGACTGACCATTTACCATATACACTCGACAAAAAAAAATAGAGGAACAGAGTGCGAAGTCGGAAATTTTAAGTGATTTTTGACATGCTGTTACTTCGTGAAAAATTAACGCATATTGATGAGATGTATATTATTCTGAAACTAAAACTTCTAGGTATTAGAATATTTTACGTACGTTTTTTTTTGTTTTGGTGTGTGAAGGTGTAGTGGGCAACGATTTCGGGAATAAATGAAAAATCGATTATTTCTTGTTTTTTTCAAAGATTTTCTGAACTAACACAATTTTTGCTAACCCAATTAACAGCAACTCCAATTAACCTTATTAACCAGCATTCATTTGGTTTGTTTGGTCGCAACGCAAATCGAAAGGCAGTTTTGAAAACTCCAATAAATTCTGCACAAGGATATAGTATTTGTGTGAATTGTAATGATGTATCATCATTTGATCAAAAAACTTTCAAATTCAATTGAATAAAAATTTTTTATAGAGGTGGCTTTTGAGTTTCAACTGATAGATGTAAAATTGAATAGAATAAAATGTCTTCAGAAGAATTTCGCTCATGTTTTGTGAAGAAAATTGATAAATTGATACATCATGATTTTTAATAAAAGTAGAAGTTGAATGGCATTTTTTTTTGCAACTTCACATGACAAAGGTCCATGTGATGCAATAGGAGGAACTTTTAAACGAATGGCAAGAAGAGCTAGTTTCGCTAGGCAGCATGAGCATCGGCTTAAACATTCAGAAGAACTTTAAGACTGGGCCAATGTTCCTATGTTTCTAAAGATGATTATAGATTAGCTGAAAGGAGTTTGCACAGATTTATTTGAAAACGGAATCAATTTCTGGTACTCATATATATCTATCACTTATACAGTTATACCTCGATATTTACTTTTTTTTTTCTCGTTACATTATACAGGGTAACTTCGATATAACGTACATTTTACTCACAAAATTGTACGTTGTATCGAATTGTACGTTATATCGAAGCATAATGAAGAACCCAGAAACGTAGCTTATATTACTTTATTGTGTTGCTGTTTGAGTGAGGTTATTGAATAAATTCAACTAGCAGACGAAGCCAATCTTTCTCATGATGTTTCTCCTCGTATTGCTAATTAAAGTTTGATTCATTTAGAATCCGGAATCACAAAAAAGATGTATTTCGAGATTGGTTAAGGGTACAAAACAAGCTTTAGTATCAAAATACAGAAAATTTATTGTTCTTTCAGAAAAAAAAATATTCAAAAAAAATATTCCTTTAGACTTTGAGAATGTGTACGTTATATCGAGGTAAAATGTACGTTTTATCGAAGTTTCCCTGTATTGCTTTTTTCTTCACAAACATAAATGGTATGTGAAAGAATTTTCGACGAAAATAACAATAAATAAAATAACAACAAATAAATGTTCCAACATCGTATAGAAATTTCACTTACATCGTTTTCACTATAAAAAGTGGTTATATCTCGAGAATGGTTGGTCCCAGAACAAAACGTTATATGTAGGTTTTCATGTTGGATCGTACGCAGATTTCATTTTTTATATGACTTTTCTTAAATTGTTACGATTTTACAAAGTACTTAAATTTCATATATTTTTAAAAATTCATATCTCCATTTTGGTGAATTTACCACAGCACCACTGTACGTCAAACTTTGTCAAATTGAAAATATACAAAAAAAATATCGAAGGGGGCGGGGGGGGTGGTGCGTGTTTTGAGATATAAAAGTTTTTTCATATTGAATTCAATTTTTGAGTAAGACTTTTTAACAGTGCATTTGATATGTTATTATATGGCGTTAATGTTCTCTATGAAACTTTTGCCGTCTCAACGTATGCATTAACTAGCGTCATTTATTGATACATAGTTGAAATTTCTTAAGCCAAATAACACGCCTTGAATGTATTCCGAGGGACAAGCTAGAGCTAGAGAATACGCGTGACTACAGTGCAAGTCGGAGGAAATTTATTTGACTAAAAATCCCCCGGCCAGAACGGGAATCGAACCTGAACACCCGGCATGATAATGTGAGACGCTAACTACTCGACCACGGGTGCATTTGAAATGTTATTTTTCCTAAATAGTTCATTGATTTTCCAACAACTTTGTCGAACATCATATTTTAATCAGACATGTGCATTCTGAGTTACAATTTTTTGAAAGAAAGATCGATGATTTCGATTACGCCCTTTTCAAAAATAAGTCGTAATTTAAATTGGTCATATGATAATAAAAATTGTGTTTTTGGGAAGTTTCCATCATAAGTACCAAATTTAGAAAAAATCGAAGAACGTCGGTTCAGCGGCCGGCTGATTTGGCGTGGAATTGCTCCATTTACTTTTTGTTTCAAATGCTTGTTAAGGCAGACGACATTTGGTTGAAGGGGAATGCCGTCCACATTGGTTTCACCTCCACCGGTTAGTTAGAACAATCCAATTATTCAAAACAAAATTGCAAAATGAAGGTTAATTTGGTTTTCATAATAAGCAAAGTCGATAACGCAACGAAAAAATGAACTCGCGCAAAAGTTTGAGCCTGTGTCTTCTCAGTTCCACGCTAAGAAGCGAGCGATGATGATACGATGATTGGCGGTGGAGTCATAGAAAAGAAGTATATGGTACCGAAATTTTGGACACCATATCAACGGCTTCATACGTTAAAAGGGGTTATCTGGGTCCGAAACGGAATCAGAAAACCAACACGATGTAGATACGTACCTCCTGGTCTGACTTGTTGGATGGTAGTGGAGGCGAAACGATCGACGGTTGCGATGGTGGCGATGGCATTGGAGGTTTCTTCTGGCGGAAGCTCGGTGGCGTACTGATCGAATGGGGTTGCTGCTGCATGGATCGCATTCCCGGTGGGGTCCCCGGCGAGGTCATCTGATTCTGTAGTGAGTGTGAGGAGGGACTTTCCGGTAGAACTGTGATACCGTGTATGCCTAAAACCGAGAAACATAATAATCAGCGTTTTGGTGGAAAATGGTAATCAATATTCAATACCAAGTGGTCTTCCGCCGCCCAATCCCACCGTGTTCAAATCCGCCGACTCACCCAACGTCTCCACGGGATCGTTCTCGGTAATGGTATCGAACGGGAGTACCGGAGCGGTACTGGGTGTTGATGGGGTAGTGATAATTGGCTGTGTTCCGGCGGATCCTGCCGCGGGAGTGTTGTTGTTCCGTTTGAGCAGACGACCCCAGGTCGCCACGTTGATGTTCATCTGTTTCGCCCGGGGGATGTTCTTGACCTGCTGTTTGTTGAAGATCATTCGCTGACGCTGCAGTTTGGGCTTGCGCGATATCATTGGATTGAGGAATTTGATTTCGGCAAACAGCAGACCCTGCGGTTCCAGCTGCAGTGCCATCCCGTGCCGAATGTCGTCTATGAATTCCTCTAGGCGAAGAAACTTAACAGCGCACAGCGATCGCCAGTCCCGCCAGTAGATCCCAATTTCGAGCTCCCGCGACCGGTCTAGGTCTATCGAGAAGCGCTGGTCCCAGGCCTGCTGCGAGCAAGGTCTCCACGAGGTTTGACCCACAGTGATGTTGTCTAACTTAATAACAGCCATAATCTCCGACGAGGTCTCATCCTTAACGCTATAGCTCTTCGAAGAACTTCTGCTCGTGACGCCCTTCACGAAGCTCTTCAAATCCCCCGGGCTCGAGTTCGAATCCTTATCCCGACGGGACCGCCCAGGGACGTCCTCCAGCAGATCCTGGCAGCCCATCAATCGAACCTCGAGCTTACCCGTAACGGCAGCGCATCGACTGAACGACAGACTGTGGGTCGGTTTACCCTGGGATGACCCACGGAACGGATGAAGGGAAGTATACTGCACTGGGACCGGGCTAGAGGCTTGCACATTCTGCAGCTCCGCCTTGAGCTGTATTGCCGCCTGGGAATCCTGAGGTAGCTCTAACCGTCGCAGTTCCAGCGCTTTTCGTAGCAGGTCCAGCTTCCGGGATGATTCTGAAAGACGCGTCTGAGCCTGTTAAGGGGAAAAGAGAAAAATTAGCCAGTGTTTCTGATACGATTCGGAAGGTGGGCGATCATAATTACAAATTGTGGAACATTCAATCATTTCTTAATTGTTTACTTACCCGCTTACTTGGACCTACAATGGACGGTGATATTCCACAGTGTAGTGTTTAGTGACGACTGAAACAGAAACTAACAGCGTCCGAAAAGCATAATGTTTGTTTTATGCGTTACAAAAATATAAAATAAATATAGAATACAATAAATAAACTGGAAGCAGCGTTAAATAAACCACCGCGTTAAGGTGAAGATGGAAGCTAGCCATTGTAGTAGCATAGGTAAACCCACGTGTAAAAATGGGGTAATAGTGTTTGTGAGAGAAGAGCAAAGCACACGTAAATAGATCAATTCACTTATCAGACTGTGTGGCGCTTCATTGACACGAATCTTCGAATACATTTGAAAAAAAAACAATCAATACTCAATACTAAAGTAAAATGTATGAACGATATGTTCCGATGAACAATTGCAAATATAAATATATATAGAAGGTGCATTTGTATATGAAGTAAAATTCTGATTATACGCGAGCGTAACATGAGAAAATTTATAACACATGCAAATTGGGGCTCTTTTGGTATAAACAAGTTCTTCCGCATAGTAACTCGATGTTGATAATTCCTTAATAATTTCATTCGTTGATCGTATTGTTCTCACATATTCAAGTTGAAGAACCTTAACCCTTCTCTTCATTGGCCGAGGCATTTTGATTGAATGGAATACTTTTCCGTTCAATGTTTTTGAAAGCATAGGCAGCCGTAGCAGTGTTTCGAGCTCTGGAATACAAGTTGCTAAAACTTACATTATAGACCCATTAAACGCGAAAATAATAATTGTGTTGATATCAACACAAATTTATTCTATTGATTTTCATGACATGAAACGATATGACTCAGGAATAATATTTTATTGAGTGGTTTTTATAGCTGTTTCGATGATGTTGTCGGGCATCAGTGTCGAAAAAATAACGGTGCTTTCACCAATACAAACAAAACCATTGCCGAAAATTGAAAAATTAAAATTTTACTTTCAGAGCACTAGCTCGAGTTTTCCAACGTTTTTCACTATACAGTGCGACAGCAGATGAAAAGTTAATATCTTGTGAGTAATCGATTAGAGTTTGGTTGATATTACTTGATGGGAAGTGTGCGAAAACGATCATTTTCTTCACACTGTTTCGCAAAATTATTGATTTTCAGTCTAGGGGTGAGGGAGGGAAATGAAAGAAATGAGCGCCATTGTGGCAGCCATTTGTGGCTAGCTTCCACCTTCACCTTTAATTCCTTTAAAACAAGAACTGAACACTCTCTCTTCGACATTCGATACTCAAATCATCAAGACGTATTTATTCAATTCCTCCGTGCATCCTTTACGTGATATATAAACGTTCCTTTTAGTATAAAAAGGGCTTGAAAAAAAAGTGTTAAAAAAAGTGGCGGTGGAGAAAAGCCTTTGAGTGAAAGAAGTGAGTAATAGTAATAGTGAGACGAAAGCGTTGAAGAAAAATGGAGAATATATTATAATGGAGAATAATATCTTGAAAATCAATCATTATTTTGACGCTTCCCTAAACATCTAAACGGAGCTCAATGCCGTCAACGCGAAAAAAGCGGAATCCCAATGCCCAATGGTTGTGGCCAAAAAGATGAATCTGTACAAGTTTATCGTTCGGAGAACCGTGAGTAACTGCAAACATACAAAGCACAGAAGGCTCCAAATCGTGACAAACGGAAAAATACGGTGAGAAAGTTACAGGTCCGGAATCTGTACACCCAGATGCTTGTCTCATCATGGATGATGAGACTTACGACAAGGCGGACTTTTGGCAGCTTCCGGGGCTTCTGTTCTTCACCGCCCAGCACAAGCCAGATGTTCCGGAGGAAGTACGGAAGCAAAAGCTTTCAATGTTTGCCAAGAAATACATGATTTGGTAAGCGATCTGCTCATGTGACAAACGAAGTGCGCCGTTCGTGACTACCGTGACTGTAAACGGGCAAATCTACCTCAAGGGGTGTCTACAGAAGCGTCTGCTTCCTCTATTGAAGCAACACCAGGACGCTACGATCTTCTGGCCGGATCTAGCTTCGTGCCACTATTCAAAGATTGTCCTGGAGTGGTACGAAGCCAACGAGCTCACTTTCGTACCCATGGACATGAATCCCTCCAACGCACCGGAACTAAGGCCCATCGAAAAATACTGGACTATTATGAAGCAGGCACTACGAAAGCATCCCAATGAGGTCAAATCTGAGGAAGACATGGAGAAAAAGTGGGTTTCCGTACAGAAGAAGCGAGTGGAGTTAAGCGTAAGGTGCGAGCATACGGTTATGGTATCGAAGTTGAATGAAATAAATATGCCAAAAGCTTACTAATGAGTTATATTTCATTGTCTGAAAGTTTGAATAAAATAAGTGAACCATGTTTGGAGGAGACAACCAGAAATGCCAACCGTCCTGATTTTTCGGGATTTCCCAGACTTTTTAGCACGCTCCCTGATATCCTGACGAACACTCAATTTATCCTGATTTTTCTGAAATGATCCTGATTTTTCCTGATTTTTGTACTCTCTACATTATTCGTAATAAATATGCTGGTTTCAATGACAATGTTTTCTGTCATGATAGTTCTCCGGTTCGCACTCCGGTACATTGAGCCCGAAGGAAGATATACTCTGTTTCTGGTGAGATTTGAAATGGATTCTGTATTATGAGCTTATGAGGAAGCAACCTGTTTCTCACATGTAGGTGACCCGCGGGTAATACGGACAGTGGGGGTAATATGGACAGGTTGTTTGTTTTTTATAGTTACATTTTGAATTTCAAATTTCTGTTAATGAGAACACCTTCTACATGTTATTCTACAATATTTAGGCCACCCTATGGAAATGAATACTGATCAAAAGTGGAACAGGGAAACAAAAACCGAAAATCATACATGATTCCGCGTGTGGATGTAATTTTAGCTGCTTCGATATTAAGCATTTTGAGTTTTATAATATCAAAATTCAATTCGCTGATAGTTATATTTCGGTTTGTGAGTTAACAGAGAAGCGATATTAGGTATCTACGGAAAAGTAAATTAATTTTTGAGTGGAAATTTTAACTATTGAAATAATTGTACTTGTGGAGTAAAACGGACAGTTGTCACTGCAAGGGAGATGGACAGTGAAAAGTCTGTTTAATCTATCCCTAAGGAATGGCCTGCGTCTATAAATGGAAATCAAATCGCCAAATGGGGTCTGATTAGAAGCTGACTGGAACCAGAAGCAAATAGTTGAGAGTCTGTCCGTTTATACTACTAAAAAGCACGATATCACTTTGAATTGGGTTGATTCGATTTTTTCATCATTTAACGAACATTTGTGATGAGTTCAGACCTTGTTTGAATAAAATTATTCCTCGCGCGGTCAATAAACCTCTACGCTTCATACACTACAAGCCAGTCCATATTATACCCACTATATGTCCATAATAATCGCATCGAAAAAAATGTTGTATTTTAGGGTTTGTTTTAATTTCAGTAAAAAAAACATTGAAAAACTCTTTTTTGTAAAATATTTGGCCAATTAGGTAGAAAACAGTATATGGAATTGCAAGAAACTGCATCAAAGTTTTGGGAAACATATGTTTCCAAAGATATAATTAAGTTCATGTCCGTTTTACCCCCCCCCCCCCCCCCCTCGCAGCTCGCAGCAGTTTTCGACAAGGAAGCAAACATGTACTGGGAGGATAGAATATTTAAGCTATGTGAAAGATAGCGAAAGATTGTGGAACAGAACTATGGATATTAAATTAAATTATAATGCTTTGATTGAAAATGATGTATTTGTTTTCCCAAAAATCGACATTAACTTTTCGGACAACCCAATATGAGCTATCCTGGTTTATCCTGATTTATATTTTCATTCTTCCCGATTTTTTAAAAATTATATTTGGCAACTCTGGAGACAACAATTCAGGGTTGCCCATAAAAATGGAGGTAGATTACGGATCATCATTTTCTCTAATGAATTAAAATCAATATTTTTCAACATTCATTGAAACATATTCTTCATTTAGTTCAACATTCAGTGAAAACGGAGAAGTGTCTGTTAACATTCTCGCAAATGAGCATGAATTGGGAATTGGAGACGAGTGCTTGTTGTATCAGGACAGAGTTATAATACCGCAGCAAATGCAAAGCAGGATTTTTAAACTATCGCATGGCAACCATATAGGAATGGTAAACATTAAACAAATGGCTAGACCAACAGAGTATTGGTTCGGGATTTATATAGAAAAGTTTATATCAGGTTGTGATATTTGCAACATTATGGCAGTAGTTTCCAGAAAAAAGGTATTGTCTGAGTGGACGCCTACCACAAGAACATTTAGTAGAATTTATGTTGATTTTTCCTACACAGTCTTACTTCTGGTTGATAGTTACTCCAAATGGAGGAAGAATTCTGACGAAGGAAAAGTCATCAATAAACTGGTATCGATTTTTGTTAGGTTTAGTTTACCAGATGTTTTAGTATCTGGCGGTGGTTCTCCATTCAATTCTTTTGCGAGAGGCAATGAGTAAAACTACTAACGAGTCCTTCTCGTAATCCTTCAAACAATGGTCAAGGTGGACGATTTGTTAGAACAGAGAAAGATGGCTTAAAAAAGTTTCTATTGAATCCTGAAATGGTATAACTAGAGATGAAGGATCAGATTAATTTATTGTTATTTATCTATAGAAATAGTTGTTTGGCGAGTGATGGTGAATTCTCATATGAGAGATTATTCTCATTGAAAACTACAACTCTTTTGGATTTATTCAATCCAAAGAAACATAAAATATTTCTAAAACTTCCTACGCCTAGTGATGTGACAGCACAAACAAAATGTGAAGACATGATTTATTTGATAACCTAATGACGGGAGATACTGCATGATATCTCAAGAATAAAAAACATAATAATTTCCGCTGATTAAAAACTAGATTTATTAAGAGAATATCCATAATATTTTCCAGCTGGAAACTGGAAACTGGAAACATCGCTGCTCATAGGTCGCAATCGAGGGTGTCGAAGGTCACATGTTCGAGTAATGAACGTAATGTAGCGGTAACTACGGAAAGGCGAGAAATGGTCGGAGGTTTCCTGCAGAAGCCGATCAAAAGAAGAAAAATGAAATGGCAAAGGCCAGAAAATCTAAGGCATTCGAAAAGTAAGGAAGATGAAATTTGTGTGTATAATAGTAATAAAATACTTGAAATGTTAACGAAGAAATATTGTAAACTAAAATATGTGAATATTAGGAGAAACTTGGAAGATAAATGAGGGGCTTAGAATGAAAGGGGTGTAAGTGATTTGATCGATTTCTCTACATCGACTCTCTCTTTTGGTCATAACTTAGCTGCAAACTCATTTCCAGCTGTATTAGACAATGTGGAAGATAGGTCAGAACCTCATCTATCGGATTCTATAGAAAACTCACATTGGAACGTTTTTGCAGTTGAGTTATTGACTAAAGAAAAAGTTGATGAAGAGAAATCGATCAAGTCACTTACACCCCTTGCATTCTAAGACCTTCAAATGTCTTCAATTTATATGCTTCCATTCAATTTAAGGGGAAAGAGTTGAAGTGTATTGTAACGCCTGTAAAATGACAGGAACTAACAGCGTCTGAAAAGAAAAACGCTTGTAACAAATAAAGAAAATATAAAATTAATAAACTGGGGGCAGATCTTTCTCTTTGGCATTCGACACTCAAATCATCAAAACTAGTTTATTCAATTTTTCCGTATGTTCGAAGTATCTTTTCCGTGATACACAAAACACAGGACTACTAAACAAACTCGTATAATCTACGAAATTCGCTCTGACATTTACTACAAGTTACAATAATAATTTACTTACACGTCTAAATTATAAATGGTTTGAAAAGAAAAGAAAAATGCAACCCTAAAAGCAACTTTTAACGGCCCAAAGATGATAGCTCATGGAAGTGCCGCTTGGTTCCGGAAATGCAACGCCTTCCTCATATCAACGATGTTGCACGCGATATCATCCACCGAGAGTGCCCTCTCCCGAAATCCACCGCCGTCCCTCTCCACAACCCAGCGGCGGCAGTGCTCGCACTGACATTCCGGATTTCGCACCGGTCCTATGTGAACACCCGGTTTCCGTCTTCCGGAGATCAAACTGCCGAAACGTCTCGCAAGGGCTAAATATTCGCTACTGTAGCCTTCGATCGGCGAACGGATCCGTGGCGGGAAGGTGCCCGACTGGTTGGCGTTTAGAAGGGCCTGCTGCAGGATACGCTTCTTCGAGCTGTCAGCATTCGATGACGAGGCACGATTCGAACAACTCTTCACCGTCGATGGACTGGAATCGCTGTACTCATTGAGCGAATGGTTGGACTCGTGCGGACGGGTCGGGCTATCGTACACGAAGCTATGGTCCGATTCGGAGCAATTGTTATCGGAGTCACTGTTGCGGCGATGCTTTGGGTTATGTAGCTCCAGAAGCCTTCGCTCGACCGAAGGTGACTTCCACGTTTGCAAGCTCCATACACGCTCCATCTGATTGATTCGGTAGCGATCTTCGCTATTTTCGTACTCAAAGCTATCAGAATGAGTGACGTTGGCTTCACTGGGGACCTTCAACAAGGATCCTCCTGCCGCTTCGTCGAGTTCTCCGCTAGTGTACGCTAGCGCGCTCGATAAACTACTCCCGGTGACATCCCTCTGGGGGGAACGGCTCGAGAAGGGATAACCCGAGCTAACCGTGTCACCGCTAGGATCCCGTCGTACACAGTCCATTTCGGAGAAACTTTTGGATCCTTTTTGATCGCCAAAAATCTTGCTGAACAAGATCTTCTTCGATTCGTTGATCTCTTCCTTCGTGCTACATCTTTTCAGGAGCCTCCGAGGGTGGGATGGAACACCCTTCCGCAAGCTACCAATCGTAGATAGTGTGCTCTGATCTGTAACGACTCCCCACAAATTGTAGGGTTTCAAAATCTCTTGATTATTTTATTAAACTAACCAACATTCTGCTGCTGTTGTTGCTGGAGCCGCCGTGGAATCTCGTGCCTGGCAGCGCGCTTGTGACGCAACTTCATCTCCTCCGATTCGTAGATCGTGGGATGGGTAACGTTGGATGTGGACTTCATCTCAAGCAGATGACTCGTATCGAACCGACTTCCGGACGAGGAGGATGAGCTCGTGGACCGGAGCGAAGAGGACTCATCCGAACAGGACGATTCCGCATCGGACCCGGTACAGTAAACGTCGATGTGAACCGTCCGGGGTTTCTTTTTGTCGTCCTTCACGCTCGAACGGTGCGACGATGACTGTAGGGTGTTGCTGGGGGAGACGATCTTCGCTGGCGAAGGGGAGATTTTGCGGGTTGACTGCAAGGGGTAAGGGTGAATATTTTAGGGAATTGAGTGAAGTTGCTGATACTAACAGAACTATGTTTTTCCTCTCGGCGACTCGTGATGGGCGAGAGCAGAGCTTCTGGGGGTTTCTTCCGCACCGTGCGTAGATCATCTCCGTAGGTTTGAACGGTTTTGTCCACGTTCAGCTCGATGTCGCTTGTTTGACAACTGACGTGTTTTGCCTCGTATGGTTTGAACTGAAACGGAGCAAAGCTTTGAGAAGTGCGGTAGGACAGACCTTGCGTTACAACGAACCTCCGGAAAAATGGTGCACTTGTCGGCTGTATTGAACACATTGCTGGTGGAGGCACACTTGTGGACATTGATGATGGGATCGCCACCACCAGGACTCGGTACGAGGTCCGCGGTTAACACTATGCTACAGGTACTGGTACATTTGGGGAACAGCTGAGGTGGTGCTAAGAAATTGGGACCTTCACGACCAGTGGATGCGGGCTGAGTGATGTCTCCGTTGGAAGACTACATGGACGGGTGAGTTCAGGGTTTAGGTATCATTCGATATCTGCGAGAATGAGCGTAGGTGGTGCCAATTATTTGAGCAGCATAGATTTTCGACCTTCGAATCAAGAATAATTACTCGAATGCCGTTCAGTTCATTTGGCACCACCTACGCGCGAAATTTCACCGCTCGCTCCAAGCTCGAACGCGTAGAAATAAGTATCGTTTGAAATTCTCCTACCTGAGCAGACGCTACTGATGCTGCGGCCGCTGGGTCAGAGGTGGTAGTGGAGGTAACATTTTTGAATGTCACACCACCCGCCGTTGGAACGCCGCTACTACCATTAGAAGCGTTATTATTGGTTCCTGCGAAGCCGTGGGATGAATCGGCGGTGCTAAATTTATAAACCACCTTCACCGGGGGCCTCTGGCAGCTGGACGATGTGGATGATTCACTTCTTTTCTCAGTACCCGCGATTACATCGACCGGAATGGTCGAATCCGCTTCACTGGATACAATGCCCCCGCCCCCACAACCATCGGCGGCAACTGGTTTATCACAGGTGGTGCTGCTGCCTTGGTGTGAAAGTTTTAGCTGCGCATGCACTGTCCACTCGGCGGTAATCTCCGGTGCAATAGATTTCGTGTCACTGGCGTTGAACGAAGCCATCATTCACATACACTTACTTAAGCACTCCATTTTTAATTTTCTTCCTCACAAAAGGCTTCCTACGTTTTGTATTATCCTTTTCACTACAAGCGATACAAACGGCGACGATGATCCTCATGTCACACCGGTTCCGGCGGCCGTAAGCAATTGAAAAATATTTCCCCCCGACGTGGGTTGTCTGCTGTTGAGGATGTCTCTCGATGCAAGATTGTGTGTACTCTTCGCTCGTCAGATGATGCACACTATCCCTCAAGGTCCCTCCTCCCCGCAATAAATGGGTCAACCGTGTCGTGTATGTTACATCCGTTGGACGCACTCACGGTGAACGAAACGTCACATTTTAACTCTCGTCGAAAGTAGCTAATGTAGAAAGGATGACACCGGATTCACACACAGAGTCGACGAGTGAACTCACTTCACTTTCTTTAATTAAAGAACAACAACAACAACAGCAGTAGCACTTTGTCACACACATCACGAGTTTTCTTCCCAACTTCCCGACAGCAGCACCATTCTCTCTTTCACGCGCGCTTCGAACTTTCGGATAAATCTGATTGCGACCTTTCCTTTCGCATTCGTTTAACCGCTTTAAAATAGATGCAGCATCATTAAGGATTGGCTATTAATAGGAGGCCGGTCGTCGAACAATCAATAAGAAGCCGCGGGTTCGTGGGAAACATATGCTGGTGGTGACAATTAATTCGAGCTTCAATTTGCGTCAGTTCTTTCGCACTGGTTCCGCGTTTGGCGTTTTTTTTTTGTAAGAAAAAGTTCTATAATACCGAATAGAAATCGATGAAGAAGCTGTGATCGCGGGTCGTAAGCAGAGTGCTTCGAGGTTTTGACTATCCTTTACTCTGAGATTTTTTGGATACATTGTCTTAAATTTTAAGACTAATTTCAAAGTTTGATCATTTGAAAGTATCAATGGATTGCCTTTCTTCCGTTTAATTGGTGATGTCTGATTTTTCAAATCGATTGCTCATCAACTAATCGAATATTTTTCAACAGTTAGTTAATCAAAACGAATAATTGGCTTAATGTAATCGATTAATCGATCAATCGCCGGTTTATTAATCAATAAAAAAATAAATTTTGTACAATGACCAGATTAATAACATTTTGAGCCCCACACCGACAGTGGACTTATCGTTTGAAGAGTGTCGGCACTGGAAAAGATAGTAACAAAGTCAGAAAATGATATTTGGAAAAAGTCCACCATCGTTCAAAAGAAACCGACGGGGTCCAGGCGGAAAGTTCATTATTGGCCCCCAACTCAGTCGGAGCTTAATAATTAATACTTCGGAGCTTAATAGTAATACTTCAATCTAATGTTTAAAAAATCAGACAGCGCGCATCACGCAGTTTATTGTATTGCAAATGTACGAAAAGTACCGTTTTACGTTGAATCATTTTGGTGTCCTCTACAGCGCAGAAGATACTGACATAATCCAATACGAAAGGACGCTTTTCCATCGATCCCACACTTCAGATTGTAGTGGTTCAGATTGCCAATGTTTTTATTTTTCACCAAATTTTTTCAAGATAAATTTTACATATACATACATAGCATGTATGTCTTATTTTCAATTTAGTTAAGTTACCCCCAATATGGAAAGTCCTACGTCAATAAATAAGGATACAAAATGGTTACAAGCCGAATTGACTGAAATCAAATTGTAATTATTGTATAGCTACTGAAGCCCAACGTTCAAAAAGGCAGATGTACTGTTACTACGCCTATTATTCGTCCGAATCTGAATGTTTGCAGTTTTCGATACGCCATGCTTTTGTAATTATCAATTTATAATTAATTGTAATTACCAAAAACTTAATGAAAATTATACATTTTTTTCATGTACGATTTATTCATATACGCATAAAACAGGAAAACCTCAAAAAACGTATTCAACAGCCTTTTAATGCATCTGATGAAAATAATACATTAATTCTGTGTTCTACCTTTAGGGGAACCGCGGGTAATACATACAGTGGGGGTAATATAGGAAATAATAATAATAATTTCAGATTTCTGTTAATGAGAACACCTTCTACATGTTATTCTATAATATTTAAGCCATCCTATGGCAATGAATACTGATCAAAAGTGGAAAAGTAAATTCATTTTTGAGTGGAAAATTTAAATTGTTGAAATAATTGTACTGGTGGGGTAAAACGGACAGTTGCCAGTGGGAATAAGATGGTCTGTGAAAAGTCTGTTTAACCTATTCCTAAGGAATGCCCTGCGTGTATAAAAAGAAATCAAATCGCCAAATGTGGGCTGTTTAGAAGCTGACTGGAACCAAAAGTAAAATAGTTGAGGGTCTGTTCGTTTATACTGCTGAAAAGCACGATTTCACTTGTAGGTGGAATTATTCGATTTTTCATCATTTAACGGATATTCGTGATGAGTTCAGACCTTGGTTGAATAAAATTATTCCTCTCGCGATCGATAAACCTCTACGCTTCATATATTTCAAACCTGTCCATACTCCCCCCACTATATGTCCATATTACTCGCATCGAAAAAAAAATTTGTACTTTTCGGTCTGTTTTAATTTCAGTAAGAAACATTGAAAAAAAACTTTTTGTGTAAAATTTTCGGGCAATTAGGTAGAAAAACAGTATATTGAATTGCAAGAAACGGCATCAAAGTTTTGGGAAACATGAATTTCCAAAGATATAATTGAAGTTCTTCTTAACATGTCCCTTCTACCCCCACCTCCCCTACATGTATTTGTTTTTCAATGACACTAACGTACTTTAGTACAGTAGAACCCCGATTATTAAAAAAAATCTAAACTCTAGTCTGACATATCGAAAATAAAATAACCAATAAATTTGAAAGTTTGCCGAAAATTTTGATACCACAATCTTTTATTTGCATCAAGAAATCGTAAATCGATTGAGTGAGTTCAGATGAAAATTTTCCATTTCCATTGAAAACAAAACACGCGTCTCCATTGATTCAATATATCGGGACTGCTATTATGGAGACGCACGCAATCCTGCTCTACAATAAATCTTTCGTATCCAAGAAAATTACTAAAAAAGCATAGATGTTCTTTCTAAAACGTAGATAGATATCGTTCTGAATCAAATTTCAGGCACTCTGTAAAAATAACTCGAAATTCTTAATGCCCTGATGATTATAACTAAAGTGTTACTCCAAAGAATCACTTGTCATATTAAGCATTTCAAGTTATTTTTAGAAAGTGTCAGAAATATGATTCTGCTCGTTTTACGTTCATTCAGCCGAAAATAAGCCGACTTCGAAATTGTACGTATAGTGGTAGCTACCTAAAATCACAATTTTCATTATCAGATCCAATTTTAATTACGACTGGTTTTTTATAAGGGCGTATCCAGTATCATGCCACGTCAGTCATCGGTGATTGACGCCGACCTTTCCGTTTAGGCCGCCTCAGTCACCGGTTGCCTTACAAATGAAATACAAGTTTTTCTGATGGCTTGACACCCTTCCCTCCTCTGGAAGGGAGATACATATTTCAACCTACCATATTCCAACCAAACATAACAATTGAAAATTTTCGGATAACTCTGAGGGAAAATGGGAACATTCGTAAAATTTAGTTTTACAATTACATCGCGACAAGCGTTTTTAGTCCATTTGATGTTTGCGCTAACGAAATTGATCTTCGTTCGAAAGTGGAAATGGATTTCAGGTGATAGAACGCATTCCTATATCTTATAACTATATGAATAAAAATGGATCGCCAAATGTGTTGGTAAGCGCAAAACATGAGGAAGGAATCGACCGATTTGAGATGTCTTCATTTTGTTATATTTTCTGTATCAAACATGTATTCCATGTGACGAAGAAACATGATATTTGCAAGTGATAGAAAAATCTTGAACGAGAATTGTGTCTGAAAATAATTTTATATTATAATGACGAGTTTTGGTCGAAGTACTAGGAAATTTATAGTAAAAGGAAATTGTAAAAGGTCAATTAGAAGATCAACAGTTCTGCGATTGGACCCATAAACGTTCGCTTAGAAAACATAAATGTTTGAAGATATTAATAACAAAAAATCAGTTTTAGGTGGGATGAAATTTGCCGGGTCAGCTAGTAATGTATAATTTTCTTTATTGTGATAGATGCGTATATTTCCAATCAATTGATGTAAACATCTTTGGGATATATTAGGAAATGGTCGAGTTATAGGCGATAGAAATCTATCATTATTTTCTATATATTCAGTGTTCAAATTTGATGATGAAAAGACATAGTCCTACGTTAAAATAAAAATATAAAACGTTTAAAAGCGTCAAAGCTAGCATTAGAGAAAAACCAATTGATTGAATCCAAACTGGATGTAACATCATTTGTGACGTTTCTACCCATTGGCAGATTTGCCCGCATCGATTGTTAGGCAATCAAATATTTTTGAAATTATGCTCCGAAATCTTCCAATTTAAGTGATTAGGATCCCGGTATATCATTTTCTTTCCGAGTCAACATGATATGCTGAATATTGACGAACATATTGGGTTGGGGAAAAAGAATTGTAGTTTGTGAACAAAAAAATGAAATGTCATGAAACTTCACACATAAGCTAGGGACATATAAGCCTCTCGAAATGAATATTGTTCATTTTTAGTGGCACCAATCCCGGGACTTTTCAGCCCATGTAGTACTACTAATGTAAAATACGCAAGTAATACATACGTTGAGAAGGCAAAAGTTCCACTGGGAATGTAAGTGCCATTCAAGATGAAGTATTGGCAAAACGAATCAAATTGCGACACATAGTCAGCTTGTGTATTACTGACGCGAGGACCAAAATGAGTCATGAATCAACCATCTTTATTAACATAAAATACGTATTCCCAATTGGAACTAAAAAAAATAGTCCGATCATGGTGCAAATCTGTGTATAGAGGTTTTTGAATAACATGATTGGACTATAATTTCGACTCCATTTCCCATTTGCATCCATTTGCATTAGTTTTTTGCAAATATGAGTTTTTATCTATGTACTTATCGTTTCCAGAAACTTCAAGTATTACTAGTTTAATGCTACACGAAGAGTCAAAATCCGTTGAAGACCAATCGGGATATAGCCATTCACATAAAATCAGATTTAAAAAGCTGTGAATACTATTTATCGATTAATTCGTGTCAATACTTGTTTGATAGCCATATTCTCCTTTGTATGGAAATGAAAACGATTCTATATCGGTTGTTTCTCAACGGATCATGACTCTCTCGATAGCATTAAAAACGTAATTAATTTTAGACTCTGCAAAAAAATAATCATTTTGGACAACACTCCGCCAATAATATTCTAAATATTTCCACTAGAAAAATTCGATTCTTCTTAATCTATCACTGATTTTCTAACGAAACTTCTCAAGAAGATCGCACAGACATTAAAGACCGTTGATTGAGACGATCCACCGCCGGAGATAATTAGGAGAGTTTCGCCTTTCAATACAGTCGATTAACTGCTTTCTGCCCAAGCTCAAGCTCAAACTCAATACAGACGACTGACACAGAGATGCGCATCAAGTACAGTTTTTTCATTTGAAAATATCCAGTCACATTTGTCAAACTCATCATTTTCAAACTAATGAAGAATTGATTCGGTACCAGGAGAATTGAAACGTAATGACTTCAACTCAAAAACGAAGCACGTGAACTGCATAAGAGCGCAACCTATCAGAAAATCGCAGTTTCCCCCCTTATTGATCACCAGCCATACGAGAAATAAACACCGATATCAAATGTTTGCTTTTGTTTACATTTCCGTTCCAAGGGCTGCAAAATGAACTACCACACTTCTCCACAAAATGGTTTTATTCAATGGAAACGCATGGTGTTGGTCCATTCAAATTGACGCTTCGACTATTTCTTCACTTCTTCAACTGTCCACAGATTCCACACATCTGCTGAACACATGTTTATCCCACGAACTCAATATCGGCAAGCAACGATCGAACTCAAGTGGTATTTTCATCCGCAGCTATTTTCCACGCACTCGATTCACGATTATTTCTTCTTCGACTTCGATTTTCGGTTCGCTGCAAATCATCACCCTATTTGCGACGTTTTATTGTTGAAGCTCAAGCGCAGCATCATTTGTCACTACTGCACTCGAATTTTGCACCGTCAGTGCGCACTGCGGCGATCTCACAAATCGTTGATGAATGATTTATCTCTCCCTCGCGACAGTTCCTGCCACACGAATCGATTAAATGGGGATGGAGGATTCACGCACCAATTCTCCCCACGGAAAAAGATAATATTATTATCCAAGCGAAGTCACGACCGTTCGCAATTGTTCAATTTATGTACTTTTGGATGCGCCAGCCCCGAACGAAACAATTCAACTGATCGCAATCCGAGCTGTGCCGAGTTCGCGCGTTGATCGTTCGATGATCTCCTTGAAGGCACAACATTCGTATCCCGTGTCAAATGTATGTGAATGTATAGGTGCACGAGAGAAAAAAATCACGATCACGCCCGCGAACGAATTCTAACAGGTTCTCGCAATTTGTGAAAAAAAACATATTCCACGAAAAAAATATTTATTTCGTTCGTTTTGTGTTTATAATCCAAACAAAACTATGGAACCAATAAATCCAGAGCCGACGAAAGTGACCAATCTTCCCGAATGGCAATTTTACTGCCATCCATTGAGATTTGGTCAACAGGAAAGTAAATCACTAATTGGCCTGTTGCTTCGTCGTTCGCATCGTGCTCGAAGTTCAGCGTATTCCGTTGCTCTTTTTGGTAAGAGAACTAGCTCACAAGCATAAGCCGCAGACGTCATCGGGGAGGGATTACAACATACAAAGTGGAGAGCAAAAAAAAAAATCGTTGACGTCGAATGGCTTGAGACGATGAAAGCTGCTGGCTGCCAAGCGGTGGTTTTGGTTTATTATTTTTTTCCGTTAGGGTTTGGGAGGATCTTTTGAATGGATTTTGGCACCTATGAAAGCGAAGGGTTGATTGCCGGTCTTTTTTTGTCCATATGCTTGAAACGGATATGGGTTAATTAAAGACGTGCGAATGCTATCTGTGGTGGCATTTGCACAATATCAATCGATTGCTTTGCACATTTGCGAAGCAATCGATTGATGTTGAAATCTTGTCAGCTCCGACACTCGACACACTTTTTAAATTGTTTTTTTAGAGTATTTCTACATGGGATAGTGATCATTCGAGAAATGATTTCATATGTCCGTTTTCAGTGTTTTTAATGTTATTCACTAACAAACTTTTCTCTAGAAAATTGGAATTTTGAATATAGTTTTTTAACCCGATTTATGCCAAGCGTTCGAAAAATCGAACAGCAACTTCGATAATTTTTCATGGCTTTGGAAAGCAACGATATGGTAAAGTTTTGGAGTCAAATGATAGATTAGTCTATTAGCTACGACTTACCATAAATTTGATTCAGTTTTGTATAACTTTATTAAGCATAAATTTCGTTTAAAACAAGTGTGTGCGGAAAGTACATAACCTAACAAAAAACAAAACTTTACAAAATTTAAAAATACGTTAACTTTTTTACAATATTACTTTGATAAAAGATCACACATTGTGATGTAGGAAAAAAAACATTGGATTGAACTTCCTACAAGAACAAAAATGTAGGTTTTGGCCAATGTTTTTGTTTAGCGTTTTCTTTAATTTTTTGTCTTTTTCCGGAAACGGAAAAACGGAAAAATGGAGACTAGAGGTTCCTGTAAAGCCAATAATCCGAATTACATCAATGACTATTGTTAAGAAAAAATAATTTTTACAGCTTTGTCGGTTATGGGTTAAATAAAAAAATAAAAAAAAAAACATTTTGGAATTAATTTAGAAATTATAGTTATAAATATTTAGATAGAAATTCAGAAATTTAAAAATTGTATATCAATTTATCAATTTATCAATTTATCAATTTATCAGTTTATCAATTTATCAATTTATCAATTTATCAATTTATCAATTTATCAATTTATCAATTTATCAATTTATCAATTTATCAATTTATCAATTTATCAATTTATCAATTTATCAATTTATCAATTTATCAATTTAACGGAGAGAAAAACTCATAGTCTCATAGATTTCCAGGGAAATTGATTAAATTGTACACAAAATGTGAAACTAAAAAAAGGAAGATTGTTGGAGAAAAAGAGAAAAAACCTCAAAGAAAAGAGTCACAATCGGAAAGGTGGAACTTGTTTGGGAGCAAAGAGAAGAGTTTGGTTCGAAGAGGAATGAAATGAGAAATGGAAAGACTTGTTACTTGAACTTGTTAAAAAGTGGAAACTGTATACATATTTAGGAAAACTTATCGTGAACAGAGAAACATAAACTGAGTAAAAAAATAGAAACAAGGAAAAAATATAAAATAAGAAATTATCAGAAGGAGAGAGGAAGACATTCTGATGAAAAGGAAAAAAGCATTCTCAGCAAGAAAGGAGTAAATTTATGGAAATTATTGTTGAAGAATAGAAAAGTAAAAACTGAATTGAAGAAAATATGGAAACGAGGAGAAGAAAAAAAAATTATGAGAGAGTATTAAAGAAAGTTAGTAGGCCTTTTCATGGCCGTTTTCGTAGAGAAAGACAGATAAAATAAAATCTGAAGACGGTAAATGATATGAATAAAACGGGTAGGAAAGAGAGATTTTCAGGGAAAAACAGACATTGATGTTCAAATTTTCGGTTTCCACATTCAATTTACTCCTGTTCGTGCTGGTATTCAATTTATTGTATCTCGAGAACGGCTTTTCTTATGATGATTATTTTAGAAATTGTAGAAAAAATTTGAACTCTCAACAGATGAAAATATATTTTCACAGTGTAAAGGGCCTCAAATTCAACAAAGAATGCAGATACTAAAAATAGAAATATCATTGACAAAAATTTTTTTTTGGGAATAAAATCTTTGATGGAAACAGCAATCAGAGAAGTAGATTTGGAAAGTTGAGAGGATGAAATATGAAAAGGGAGTTGGATTGAAGAGGAAAAAGAAATAAAAGAAATACTTCTAGCAGAAGTGTTGTAGTTTGGAAAAAAGAAAGCTCAGAAAATGCCAGAAAAAAAACGAGAGTGAAAAGTAATAATTAAACTTTAAAAAAAGAATGACTAAGGAAGAAATAGATAAGAAATTGAAAAACATTTGGTTTGGGTCTACACTTTCGCATTTTCGTAGAAGATAGTAAAGATAGAGGAGATAGAGATTCGAAATAAAAAAAGTTGAAAAAAGTAATAGAAACGCTTGTAAGGCGAGAAAACAAACTGAGCACAGAGGAATGGAACGGGAATAGGAACCTAAAAAAACAGAAAAAATAGAAGTAAGCAAGCCAAAGTCGGAAAATCGGGAGAAGATAAAAAAGAGTGTTTGGAGGAAAAAAGGGAAAAAGACAAACAGACAAATGGTTAAAAGAAAAGATGATAATAAAAAATGAGATAGGATGGAAAAAGAGTAAATAGGATGTACTTTAGGTCATTGAAGTTCAATTTTTCAGTTTTCAAACATTCAATTTGCCTCGGTTGGTGGAAGTATAACATTTCTTATATCTCGAAAACGGTCATTCTTAGGATAATTACAAAAAAGAGAAAGATGGTTTGGGAAAAAAGTCCGGAAATTGAATAACAAAATTGAGAGTTGTAATGAAAAAAATGTATTTCCATGAAAATGTCTCAAATTAAATACAGAATGCATAAACTAGCAAATAAATAAAATAATTGAAAAAAATAAGGGTCAAATCAAGAGGACGGCGGAGAAAAAATAAACTTCAGAAAAAAAGAGCTACGATCAGATGAACATAATTGAAGCTTTGAAAGGAAAAAAAAATATGAAAAGAGGATTGGGATTCGAGAGAAAAAAAATTGAAGCAAATATTTCCAGAGAAAGGTTTGAAATTTCGAAGACTAAAGTAAACTGATTAAGTATAGAGAAGAACATTAAATAAAAAATAGAACGAGAAAGGAACAAAATAAGAAAGAGCGAAGAAAAATATATAATAAGGAAGAAGCATCAAGGTAAGAGAAAGACATTTGGATTGAAAGGAGGAAATTTTCAACAAAATAGACAAACACAGTTGTTGACGAGAGAGACATAAACGCTCTCAAGATGAGAAAAATATTTAGAGAAGATTAAAAGAAGGATTTTAAGAAAACAAAAAAAACAATGGAAGAACGAAACATGAGATATGGTGGAAAAAGAATAAAGAAGATAGATTTTTAGGAGAAAAACTGTCACTGAGGTTCAAATTCTCAGTTTTCAATCCACATTTTCGATTTGGTTTGGGTGTAACCATAACTTATGAAATTATGCCGATGATTTTTAGATTCAAATTTAACTGTGATTTAATTGAAAAAAAATCTACATTATCGATGGCCACATTTCGATCGGACTAGTTTTGAAGAAACGTTTTAAAGAAAACACGCTCATGAATTTTGATGCGCCTTTTAAGAAAATTAGTCTAAATAAAAGCTGGCTATATGTTACTGCAAAAACAGAATTTCGTGTAGTCACCGCCATGTGTAAATTCCAAGGCTTCTTTTCAAAAATAAAATGATTTCGAAGCGAAGTAACATTGCTCTGAAATAGTATGCCAGTGAACATTGTAACCCAGAATTCCGATTCCATTTCAATCACAATTCTGTTCATGAAATCTCATCAGTCTCGAAACTCCCCGGAACTCAACTAATGTGGAAATTGTGCAACGAGCGCTGAAATTCCACACATTTTCGGTTCTTCTTGTGTACGTATACTCATAAATCGTTGTCAAAATACGACCCGTATCCCCTTCAAGGTTGCGTTTGAACAAACAAAAAACAACGGAATAGTTTTCAGAACTTCTGTAGAAGAGACGATGGACGAAAAATGGCATACAAACATACGTTATAGGTTTGATTGGTGGAAAATGGTGGAAGCACTACCACTGAAAAGAGCTACCCAACAAAAAACAAAGTGGAAACTGAAAAATTTCTCGCATTTACCGTTTGTAAAGCGAGAGGCGAAACAGCATCCGCTATAAAATGGGTCCGGAAAATTGCAACATAATCAATTAGCTGATTTTCTAATATCCTGACCAGGAAGTGGGGGTACGCAACACACTCGCTTTCTTTTTCACTTCGAGTTACAATAATACATAAAAATACCATCACCCACACC
Source organism: Toxorhynchites rutilus septentrionalis (assembly GCF_029784135.1). Lineage (NCBI taxonomy): Eukaryota > Metazoa > Arthropoda > Insecta > Diptera > Culicidae > Toxorhynchites > Toxorhynchites rutilus. Next base: position 295,776,417 of record NC_073745.1, on the reverse strand, counting down.
ACATGTTTGTGGCATCCCAATCACCAACAATGGAAGCAAGAATGAGATAGGGAAAGTGTTTTTCTCTAACTGATCAGCTCTCGCGATTTCATTCGGTGAGCCGGTGGTGGTTATTTTTGATTTTTGTTTTTTGAGTGAAATCCCAAGTTTTTTTTTATTCTTCTTCAACGGCACTACGTTCGATAAAGGAACTTTGCCTTCTCAATCTAGTGCTCACTTGTCTTTTTAATATAAATACTTGATTGGAGTTTAAAAGTCAAATAACACGCCTTGGCTGAATATTTGAGTGGCAAGTTCAAGGATATGCTCGTCTTGATTTACGTCAGAAGACACTTGGTCACGACTGCCTCCACAATGTTACACACCATAACAATAATCGTCCATCGTAAAACTCAGATCACTAACCTTCTCATTTTGCGACAGCGGCGGTTGCTCTTTCGAGGACCTCCTCTTGGATTTGCGGTGAACTATATTCATGATAGCGCACACACCTGCGCAGGTTAGTTATTAAATCACGAATGGCACAGAATGACACAGAGCAACGGCAGACAGATTTTGGAGGAAACGCGTCGAAACGTAAGTTAGCTACAGCAACAGTTCACGAGACTCGTTCGAGCAAAAATCGAGCACAGAGCGCACACATTTGACAAGAATCAGCCGAGATTTGCGTGTGCAATTTGGCGCGGATAGGTGAAAAAACGGAGGCCCAAAATATAAAAAAAAAACAATCTTGGTAAACAATTTTTTATCACTCCTCACAGAGTAAAGAAAATCACCGCCTATTCGCATTTGTTTCGGAACGGTGTTTAACCAAAGCGATTGGTACAAGTTAATCGGTTTCGTCTGAGGTCTGAGATAAAGCTAAAACAACTGAAACGAGCTTAGTATTTATCGTTTGTTAGTTTAGAAAGAATAAGCATATTTTCGTCATAAGTAGCACCCCATGAGGGTAGGTTGGATTTATTGTTTGATTCTACTCACGATGAGTCATCGGGAAAGTCTAATTTTTTGAGGAGTACATATCGTAGGAACACCATGGCAAGTTACACAAAAGGTGGAAAACCAGATCCCCGTCAGGCTAACGCCGTATGAGCCTTGATAAAAATATATATATTGTGAAAAAAAACAAAAACATTGAAAAAAAATCAATTTTCATTCCAAAACGAAATACATTTTTTTCTGTAAAGGACCATTTTTTTTGCAAACCCTCGAATAATTAAAATTTTAAGGTCCGTTTTTCAGTTATCCAGACGAAAAAACCGGAAGTGGGTTATATCTGTGGTATAACCGCAGTTAACGCAGTTGACGTAGGACTATCTTTGGTTTAGTGATCATTAGTTTGAAGTTGCATCTGAATCTATTCTGAATAAATGAATGAACGAATCTTTCATTGTATGCATCCCATATTATATACGAAAATATTATACTGAAGGGGAAGAATAATCATCAGAAGCTTTCCTGTTAATTGCACTTGACTGAAAAATCACAAAACGAAATGTATTTGTTCGCAGTATTATATGGATAAAAAACAAATAATCGCTGGAAAATTATATGATTTTCGCGATACGAAACATTTTCCGTTTCTCATTTTATACATCCAATATTAAAATCGCAAATATTTTACTGAAGTGGAAGAATAGTCTTCAGAAGCTTTTCTGTTAATTGCACTTGATTGAAAAATCATAAATACAAAATGTATTTGTTCGCAGTATTATATGGATAGAAAACAATAAACTCTTTCGTTCGAATGTTATTTACAATTCTCAGGAGAACTGGAACTGGCAGATTATTTTTTAGCAATGATGACATCTTTTCGGTTTCTTCTCGTCACTCGATTCCCGCCAGTGGTTAATGCTAACTCAATAACCACCAAACGAAAAAAGTTGCGCGCGTGTATGTATGTTTGTGGTGGCTGCTCCGATGCCTCAAGCGGAAACAATTTTCGATGCTTGTACTTTCTTGGTCATCTGAAATCTGAAAGTTAGATACCACTCTCCTTTCGATGGATTCCCTTTTGGACTAAGGTGCACAAACAGGCTCATGGTGACACCGTTCATAAGCGCTTTCATGATGAACGAAGTTAGCTTCGCCACATCATCGACAACATGCTCCAATCGCTGTTCAATAACAACTGAATGGATTTCGCTTATATACCGATAGCCTGTTTTGAAAGCAATTTTAAGGCTATTAAAATAAGTTTTTGGATCAAAAAGTAACAAGTATATAACGCGTAGACATTTTATCTTTCGAATGAAGTGTTTATCATACCATTTCGTTCAGTTGTTTAGGAGCTATTAACGCTCAAAATCTCGTTCTCCGGCGTAACGATTTCGTTTTCGAAACCTTGAACTCACATCCCAGTATAGAAATTGAAGACGTAGTCCTACGTCAAAATCACCACAATAAAACATCCATACTTTTTTGTTCCGAACAAGAAATGCGAGCTGTATCTTCCACGCCATTGTGGAACTAAAGTGACGAACCAACCAAAAGTGTTGAGAGTCACTATAGTACTGAAAAAAAAGTGGAACTCTAGTGATGCAGCGTTCTACAAATTACTATACCAATTAAATGTTATGAAATATTTGAACTTATTGTTGTAACTGCGAATATGTGTAACTGCCATACAAATGAATTTCTGCATAATTCAAGAACTAATCAAGCAAACTGAACCAAATTTGGCATGTGGAGATTTTAGGGGGCAAGAAACATTTCTAAGGTGGTTCTACACACCCCTCCATTCCCTCTCTAAGGAGAGGCTGCCATACAAATGAAACACAAATTTCTGCATAACTCGAGAACTAATCAAGTAAATGGAACCAAGTTTGGCATGTGGAGGTTTTAGGGTACAATAAATGTTTTTATGGTGGTTTGACACCAGTAGTGAGGAATTAGGGAGATTCCTGCCGTGAAGCACGTGACTGACTGTTGCAGCTCCCGCAGGTGAGTGTGGACATGATTTGGCTGACGGTGGTCTGGCTGACACAATGCAGCTATGAAGAAATCGAATTACCTAAAATCTGTCAGTGTCCATGTGCTATATGAAACGTCCCATACCAGAAAAACAAAAAGAAGAAAAAACGAAGCAGTGGACCAAAATAGAAAGAATAAATATGGAAAAAAACTAACATTTAGTTCAGCGAATATGCTTAAAGTGTCGGAGAAGATAATGAAAAATATCTATCAGTGTGTTAAAAAAAACATGACAATTGAAAATTTTCGGAAAACTCTGAAGGAAAAAGAGAAACTTCGGAAAATTAAATTCCCATATGTTCTACAATTACATAGTGACAAGTGCTGTTAGTCCATTTGATGTTGATCTTTGTTCGAAACTGGAAATGGAGTTTAATGTGATGAAACGCACTCATATACCTTCTTCTATCTATACCAATAAAAAAGTATCGCCGAATGTGTTGATAAGAGCAGAACTCGAGGAAGGAATTGTCCAATTTGGGGCCGTCTTTAGTCTATCATATTTTCTGTATAAAACATTTATTCCATGCAACAGAGAAACATGTTATTTGCAAGTGGTTGAAAAATCTTGAACGAGAATTGTGTCTGAAAATAATCTGATACTATAATGATGAGATTTTTTTAGAAATACTAGGAATTTTACAGTAAAAAGTAAATTCAACGGGGTCGATTAGAAGATCAATCAATGAACTGTTTTGCGATTGAACCTATGAACTTGCTCATAGTAAGAAAACGTGAATGTTTGAAGGTATTGATAACAAAAAAAAACAAATTTTGGGCGGGACGAAGTTTGCCGGGTCAGCTAGTGATATATTAAAGACGGCAGTGCGTAAGAGACAAAGTTGAAAACTAGACAGAACAAAAGATCACGCATGGGTCAACAGAATGATGATCAATCATAAAAACAAGATCAAAACAGAATGCTCAAAAATATGATTTCAGACACAGCTGTTTTGCTCGATAGAAAGGACGAATGGAAGACAGGTATCCACGTAGTGATGCATACTCGGTGGAGGCACTGCGTCGATTTTCATACCGTCTGGTGGAGAGTCTTTATTTTTGCACCACATCATTCTTGCATCTGTACTGGAGTGCTAGTTGAATATTTCGAAAACAAGAGGGTAATATAGGGGGAGCAAGGATTCGAACGTTAATACCTCTTTGCCGGCTGAGAGAAGTGGTACGGTAATCATTCGATAACTGAACCTGATTTTACTGGACTGCTCTTTAACTGGGCTGTGGCTCAGTTAAAAAGCAGAATTTCGTAAACAATTAACGCCATATTCATGTAATTTAAGATGTTATAAAAATTCGCCTGACAGCAACATTGATTGAATTACAGAAAAATAAATCCCTCAAATTATATATCATACCTGTTGTCGCACTCAATGCAAATTTCCAGTGGAAATATTTTGTTTATCCATTTTTACGGTCAACGCGAATCAAACAAACTATTGAAGTTCCCCTCGATTTTACTTGACGTTTTACATTCCGGTCCAGTTAGAAAGCGAATGTCGATAACTGGGCTTCTTTTCTGGTTCAATTATCGAATGATTGCTGTATTACAAATTCTTTCGAAATAATAGGTTTATAAGTGATGTTTGTTATTTATTGACTCAATTTTCCACACCTCAAAAACTGCTTTGAAAACAAACAATTGAAATCATAAAAATCTATATGTTTTGATGGAATCCCAAGAAACACAGTCAGCGGTTGACGGCGTCGGATGGCTGTTAAAGCAGTATAAATATCGTGCTCACCCTGGTCGATCTCAGTTTCTATTTTGCTACCGTGTTGAACGAACGTGCTGAATTTCTCGCCTCAGAATATGCGCAAAGTGAGCATGGTGCAGAGCTTGCAGAGAGCACAAATGAAGCATAAGAGAAATATCAAAAATATAACCAATCTCCACATAACGGTATGAAAACCAACGTCGCACACCGTTTCATACCAACATGTGAAGATTGTTGTATATAATTGACTCACACGTACAACTTGTTGATTTTATGCTGGAAGAGAGCTTCTGTGGCGTGTTCGGATTTATTGGTGTTAAGATGATGATGTTTTGAATTATAGAGGCTTTTTCAGACTCTCAGACTTTCTCAGTTATTACGCCTCTAGCCTGAAAAATGCCAATTTGGAAAACTAAAGAAAACACTCGGCCTTGACATAGACCAATTGGAATGCAACTTATTTGAAGCCGGATGCCGGAAGGTATTTTCAGCAGAGGTGCGTTCTTCTGTGGAAAACTAAAGGTGAAAATTTGTTCCGCAGCGGTTGCTGTCACACAAACGCTTCGGTTTTCAGTTGCCATTCTGAATGTTGGAAATATAATTTTGCTAGGAAACACTTAAATAAATTAATTCAATTAATTGGCTATCCAGTAAGTTCAGTTTTCCAGTGTCGTTCTAGACAGCGAGCAATCAACAGTACATTGTAATTCTGAGCTAATTCGAAAATCTGCTCAAATTGATGATGAAACCTCTCCCACAATTTAAAGCATACACGGCCCTTGTCAGTGCTACCAAATATTTGTGCTAAAATGTTTTAAGTGCGCTACACATACAACGTCCCGTCACCGTTCCGTCAACTTTTCTCTTGGACTCATTTTGCCGACGTCGAAGTTACCGTTGTTGGTATATGTGAATTCGACCGTACGTTTTCCATGGGAGAACATTCGACATTTCATTCGTTTACGTTGACGGGACGTTGTACACATATGCACTTTATTCTTGAATTACTAGAATGTTTGCTTTTCGCCGTTCATAATTCCTACGCTAACAATTCGGACGTGTCTTGGACACCAGCGTTATTTTTTGCGAGCCGCGACACCATGACTACCATGTGTTTGTGGCCCATCTGAAAAAAAAGGTTGAATACCGCTGATCTAGAGGATAGGAAAACCAACAATGAAATCAGCAACATAATTGCTGATTTCTTTCAGGATGTTTACACAGCTCTTGATGACAAGAACCCTGATTATGAGTATTTTGCATACCTTAGTCCTCTTAGAGAAGTTACAGTGGATAACATAGCCCTAAACGAAATGTACATCTGGATATATTAACACATTAAGCTCCGGATTGTTCTTGCTGTACTTTCCATTCAGTCCGCAACAAGATCATTTGCACAATATCAGTGTCGGTCCTCGCTCGCAAAGATATGTATTGTATAGAAAGAAAATAGTCACAAATTCGACTAGAAAGTAGTCACATATCATGGGACCTCCGAAAACAAACCATAGTCTTTTTTTTCCTTACTAACAGACCCGACAAACTTCGTCTCGCCCAAAATTTATTTTTCTTTATCACATTCACGTTTTCTTACTACGTTCATGGGTCCAATCGATGAACTGTTCATTGATTGATCTTCTAATCTACCCTTTAAAATTACCTTTCCCTATAAAATTCCTAGCACTTCTACCAAAACTCGACATTATAATATCAGATTATTTTCAGACACAATTCTCGTTCAAGATTTTTCAACCACTTGCAATAACATGTTTCTCCGTTACATGGAATAAATGTTTGATACAGAATACAGTATATGATAGAATAAAGACAACCCCAAATCGGACAATTCCATTCTCGAGTTTTGCTCTCATCAACACATTAGGCGATCCATTTTTATTTATATACATAGAAGATGCTATAGGAGTCATTTTTATCACATTAAAATCCATTTCCATTTTCGAACAAAGATCAATTTCGTTAGCGCAAAGATCAAATGGACTAACAACGCTTGTCACTATGAAATTGTAGAACATATGGGAATTGAATTTTCGCAAATTTCCCATTTTCTTCAGAGTTTTCCGAAAATTTGCAATTGTCATGTTTGGTTGGAATAAAGTCTTGTCCAGTTAGAATCCGTACGGAAGAAATCATTTATATCTCGGAGATAGAATGACATACAAAAAAGAGTGATCAACCAAAAGAAAGATATATTCTTGCACTTTTACAAAAAAATGTCCTTAAAATTATTTTTCTTCATTTCTGATGAAACTTCTCACTTTTCTGGTGATTCCTCCCATCAAACGTTGCACAGCGGCAGTGTCGACCTCTGTGGCCAGTTTTTTCCAGAATCTGGTCATCCCTGCAGCGTCCCGAGCCATTTTTCCGGTCTTCTTTAGCTTCCGCTTCATAATCGCCCAATATTTTTCAATTGGGCGGAATTGGGGGCAGTTTGGTGGGTTGAACTCCTTCTCGATAAAATCCACCCCGTTGTCGCGGTACCACTGGAGAACCTCCCGGCTATAGTGGCAACTCGCTAAGTCAGGCCAAAACTTAACGGGACCATTGTGTGCCTTTATGAAAGGCAACACACGCTCCTTCAGGCACTCTTCCTTGTACAATTTCGAATCCATGGTCTTTGTAGTGATGAAAACCGGCGTCTTCGCACCACAGGTGCATATACCCTGCCAGATCATCATCTTCTTGGCAAATTTGTCCATGAACATGAACTTGAATTTGGCGGGGACATCGCCTCGTGCCGTGGAAAGATAAAATTTTTGTCCCGGAAGTTGGCCGAAGTCCATTTTTACATAAGTTTCGTCATCCTGGAGCAGGCATCCATGGTACTTCGTTAGTACCTGATAATACAACTTACGAGCGCGAGTTTTCGTCACTAGACTCTGCTTCATCGTCCTATTTGGTTGCTTGATTGCTTTGTAGGAATGAAGTCCAGCTCGGTGAATGATTCGTCGAACGGTACTACGAGCGGCACCGTATTTCTGAGCGATATCATGTTCGGACAGTCCAGGGTTTGCTCTGACGGTTCTCAACACCTTCCAATTCAGCTGACGATCGTAGGTTCCGCTTCGACGCTTCTTTTGAACCGCCCGGTCCACGCTGTTCCGCTCGCGGAATCGTCTGAGCACATCACATACGGTAGTTTTAGCGATATCCAACTGTTTCGCGATCTTCGCACCCGACCACGTTGGATTGTCAACGTGGGTGTGCAAGATTAATTTTCTTCTTCTGTCTTCCATGTGGAATAACTCCGGACTTACGGCACGAAAAAATTTGAAACTTTTACCACCAGAAGAGGAAACATTTGTAAACAAACCGCTGTAAAAACTTTCTTGCAGCGGCCACTGACTGTGCCGCTGTAAAATGTGCAACGCGTACGGATTCTAACTGGACAAGACTTTATGTTTGATTGAAATATGTGTATTATTTTTATGGGATCCCCCTCCATTCCAGAGGCATAAGGTTTTTTTTTGTCAAAAAACCTAAATAATAGTGATTGATGGCTCACTGTCATCGGAAGATTTCGCACATTGGATAGCCTTGAATAAGACTAGTTGGCTATTTTAAACGCGGAATCGAATCTTCGAAACAACTTTATCGGTACGTTGACAAATTTGGAATGCGTTTGGTTTGCAATAATTCTCACTGTGTCATTGTGTTGGTTATTCCTCTTTCGTTGGTTGATACTCGCTCTGTCATTGTCATGTTTTGCAAAATTGTGATAACAAGTTATGTTCTCTAGATCGCGAATGAAAATGATGTTATTTCGTGGTCTTTGATAATTAGTCCAATATCTGGGTTGCGTGTTGTACTTATAAACCCCATCTCGTCTCCAACAATGACACTTCGATGAATCGTGGATCGTGGATCGGATTATGGCTTGGAACATGGCATCAATATCTGACCCTACAGTACCATATTTGAAGCAACGCGACGGTCCGATGGGCAACATTGAATTGGAATCAAATTTTATACTTGAAAAAAAAAATTAGAGGAACAACATGGTGATTTTTGAGTAATTTTTTAAGGACTGTAGTTTCGTGAAAAATCAAATAGATGGAATGTATATCATTTTGAAGATACAAGATTTTAGAATATTTAACGCTCATACTTTTTTGTTGCATTGTGTAGGTTTAGTAGTCTGACTATTTTCTGTTTACAGCAATTCCAAATGAAATCGTCCTAAAAATGCAGATTTTAAAAACTTGTATTTTTGATTCCAATGAAAGTGTGTATTCCGTTTGGGTTGGAGAAAATATGAGTTTTCCACAGCAATTGGGAATTTTTTGACTCAAGCGTAACTTTTGAAAAGGGTGTATCGATTTGAGTAAGAGAAATCTTTGATAATTTATATCTCAAAAACTATGAGTCGTACCGAAATACTCTTTTTTTTATTTACAAAATAAACATTCAATTTGCAATATCCAAAATACATATTTTTTAATTTTTTTTTTAATTTTTTCATACAAAATAGAAGTCATGTAGAAAATTCTGAAAATGGGCCCAAGATGGTAAAACTATTTTTGACGAACTTTGTGGAACATCGAATTTTTAAGAATTTTCGACACTTCGAGATTTTGTATGTTAGCAGTCATTTTTAATCACAAATTATGAATCCTGATGTTATTTAAAACAAAAAAAGTTATTGTCAATCTCCTTCTGAATGCAACCATTCTCGAGATATTTAAAAAAAAAATCTAATTTATTGCTTTTTTTTATAGTAAATAATCCCTTTTAATATGTTTGTTGTTGGGGGTCTCCGTAGCCACATTGGTTGCGCGTTCGCTTAGTAAGCGATCGATCGTGAGTTCAAAACTCGGGGCCCTCATTGACCATCTTTGTGTTGTTACAGAATAGCTACGTCCACGCAACAATCATCAGCGATGGAGATCGATCCACGGTCGAAATAAGATCGATTCATCCATACAACTGCTCTGCTCTGCAAGACACATCGGGCTGCTGTTCTATAAATAACTCAACAATGATCATATCAACTGTCTCCGCTGTTCGGTGGTCCAACTGGATAATGGAAGAACAGAAAGAATACTCTTACGCCTAAATGGCTACTGTGTGAATGTACCATATGTAATGGTATAGAAGGAATGGCAACTGTGTAATATGCTAATTATAGATATGATAACCACGTGACATGTACACGATTAAAATTCGGCTCTGTTACAGCTAAAATGCTAATGAGCCTTAAATAAATAAATGGGATAAAAAAAAATGTTTGTCGTGTTATACCGTCATGTTCATGGAATTTTATGAATTTGCTTATAATTTCCAACAACTTTTCCGAATACATCATTATGGTTCATTTTTTGGCTCAAGTGTAACGATTTGAGCAAGAGAAATCTTTGATGATTCATATCTCGAAAAATATGAGTCTTACCGAAATAGTGTGTTAGAAAGAGTTATAAAGTATTGTTGGCTTAATTTGAAAAAATATACACTGAGAAGAAAAATTATTTTTTTTTTATTCACAAAATAAAATTTTAATCAGCGATATCAAAAAATATGTATTTCTTCATATTTTTTAAAAAATTTTCATATAAAATAGAAGTCATGTAGAAAATTTAAAAAATGGGCCCAAGATGGTAAAACTATTTTTGACGAACTTTGTGGAACATCGAATTTTTAGGAATTTTCGAAACTTCGAATTTTTGTATGTTAACAATCATTTTTAGCCACAGATTATGAATCCTGATGTGATTTAAAAGAAAAAAGGTTATTATCAATCTCCTTCTAAATGTAGCCATTCTCGAAATATTTAAAAAAATATTTCTAATTTATTGTCTTTTTTATAGTAATATATATTTTATATATTTTTTATAGTATAGTAAGGGATTATTTACTATAAAAAAGACAATAAATTAGAAATACTTTTTTAAATATTACGAGAATGGCTACATTTAGAAGGAGATTGATAATAACTTTTTTTTCGTTTAAATCACATCAGGATTCATAATCTGTGGCTAAAAATGATTGTTAACATACAAAAATTCGAGGGGGTCTTCGTAGCTACTTGGTTACGCGTTCGCTTACCAAGCGATCGATCGTGAGTTCAAACTCAGGGAACTCAGCGATGGAAATCGATCCACGGTGGAACAAAGTTTGATTTATCCATACAACTGCTCTGCTCTGCAAGAAACATCGGGCTGCTGTTCTATAAATAACCCAACAATGATCAATATCAACTGTCTCCGCTGTCCGGTCTGCTGAACAAAGGAAGAACAGAAAAAAAACTCTTGCGCCTAAATGGCTACTACTGTGTAATTTACCATAATATAATAGAACAGAAAACTTAACGCCTAAATGGCTACTACAAACTACTGTGTAATTTACAATTTATAGAAACATAGACATATGTACATATACACGATTAAAAACCCCGGCTCTGTTACAGCTAAAATGCTAATGAGCCTAATAAATAAATAAATGGGATAAAAAAAAAATACAAAAATTCGAAGTTTCTAAAATTCATAAAAATTCGATGTTCCACAAAGTTTGTCAAAAATAGTTTTACCATCTTGGGTCAATTTTTTTAATTTTCTGCATGACTTCTATTTTGTATGAAAAAATAAAAAAATATGTATTTTAAATATTGCAAATTAAATTTTTATTTTGTAAATAAAAAAAAGAGTACTATTTTTTTCTCAGTGTACATTTTTTTCATATTCAACCATCAATACTATATAACTCTTTCTAAGACACTATTTCGGTACGACTCATAGTTTTTTAGATATAAATTATCAAAGATTTCTCCTTCTAAAATCGATACGCCCTTTTCAAAAGTTACGCTTGAGTCAAAAAACTCCCAATTGCTCTGGAAAACTCATATTTCCTCTAACCCAAACGGAATACACACTTTCATTCGAATCAAAAATAGTCATGTTTTGTCATTTGTCGATTTCATATGGAATTGCTGTTTATGCAATACGTATCTTTGGGAACTGGAATTGATACTGTTATTGTGCAAACGCTCATGAAGCGGCCTAAATGGAATGCGCAGCAAGAAAAAATCGGGGCTCAATTTGTTAAAGTTTAAAAGGTCGGTATGATATTTGAGAGCCTGCTTTGGAGAACCTAATTCTCAATTTCATTCTATTTCTTCCGTTAGTATAAGAATGACGACCGATTATATCAGGGGGAATTATGGTCTTTCGAAAACAACTTTGTTGAATCGTCAAATTTATTCAAAGTAAAATCATCCTCCGAAGTAAAAAGACATAAATGCGCGAAATGTTCTTAACGTATTTCTGATTTCTACTTAATAAGGGGGATCCCGGTTTGGAGGGTCGAAAAAATCAATTTTTTTTCTTTTTGCTTCAGAAGAAATGTTGTCGCTATTTGATTTCGTTGTAAAGTTACAGCCAAATGTTTGTTAATGTTAATGTAATAACTGCCACAAAAGCGCTTTTAATTCTTATTGAAACCGACAGCGTTTGCTCTTCATGATAGGATTGATTGAGATGGAAACAAATCGTTATTAAGCGAGAACTTTGAACATATAAGGCAGGTAGGTCCTCAGGCGAGACAGAGATCAACCTATACATAAACGAAACGAAATTCTATTTCGTTGAAATAATGTCAAAGGTACACCTGATTAAATTCTCAACAGTTAATGTTTGTTGTAGTTAGCACTCCTGGTTGCTAAAATGTGGTTTGAGTTCCGGAGCCTAATTGGCACACTGTCTATATTTATATTTGCAGTCAAACTGTTAGTTCAGATCAATGTTCCCAGTACCATGACAGCTCCATTCCGTTAGTTTGCTGTTTTTTACGCGCTTCCGTCGTTAACCTGCTGAGTCACGCCGAGAACCGGTTATAATGACCATCCCTACCTACTATTTGTCACGGCTCAACCGCGAGAGAGAAACACACAGTGGACGACGACAGAGGAAAGCAACAAGTTAATTTCGCTGTGTAGGTGATGATGTCGAACGTCTGTGATGCGGATCGTAGTTCCGCGTGTGATGTTGTGGTTCGTGTGATACAAAAGAAGACCTAAAGCAACATCACACATCGAATGGAATGCTGGGTGGTAGAATGGTGGTGGTTGTGGTTAGTGGTGATGTTGGTGATTTCCCTAGGTTAAGCACACCGAATGGATCATTGCTTCTCATCTTGACAGAACGCAATCGGAGTCCGATGGTGGTGAAATTGGTGGCAGTGCTAGCTCGCGGCACGCGCGCTTATTTTGGAACAGCGTTTCAATTAAATCGAACTTAATTTTCAAATAATTTATTAGTAGCAAAGGCAGTGAAGGTTTTGAGGAAGATACGGTAGCGGTTCGGAACTAAAACAAGTGGTCTGGAGTGATCAAATCAATGTTCGTATTGCGTGACGTAAGGTAAGAAACTTGTGAGTGCTGATTAGGATGACATTGTGGATAACGTTCTTTCGCTAATGGTATCGAATTAATTGTGCTCTCTAGATATGTTTAATTTCTCGATTAACACTGTTGGTTAGCGTGTGTGTAATGAATTCTTTCCTTTTCGACGTTGTGTTCTGCCGTATAAATTATGTGAATCATTGCAGTTATGTCAGTATTGTTGGATATGTTCCAGTTGCTACATTTATTTGCAGCATGCTAACGCAAATCGTGAACAAATGTGAAATTATTGGGAATCTCCTACTCCTACATAAAAAATCCGTGTTAAAACGACTTCTGAAAAGTGTACATGCGTATATTTATTGGATATATAAAACCAAAACACTCCGGACATGACTTCATGCACCTTTGAAGTCACTTCAACATGTTTGGTTTGTTGGTTTGAATTCAGGCCTCTCTCACTGTTAGGAGCGTACGCATAAGATTGTTCCGTTTCTGAGATTCAAAATCGCAGAGAAGATTTTCGAAGTGTTGACATATATGCATTCCAATTGTGAATTAAACTCTGCCCAACTTGACATGACCACACCCAAAACCAATTTTTATCACACGTTTTGGCATCCCGATTTATTACATTAAATGAAATAACAGAAAATGTGCTACTCTACTAAACTGGTACATTTGTACAATATCTAGTAGTATGACTGGGCAAACTTCGTCCCGCCCAAAATTTATTTTTCGTTATCACATTCACGTTTTCTTACTAAGCGCACGTTCATGGGTTTTACAGAAACGAACCAGCCAACGGATTAAATAAAGACAAAAAAAACGTTCATGGGTCCAATCGCAGAACTGTTCATTGGTAGACCTTCTAATCTACCCTTAAAAATTACCTTTTACTATTTAAATTCCTACTACTTCTACCAAAACACGTCATTATTATATCAGTTTTTTTTCAGACACAATTCTCGTTCAAGATTTTTTAAACCATATTTGCATGTGTTTCTCCGTTACAACGAATAAATGTTTGATACAGAAAATATGATAGAAAAAAAAATCCCTAAATCGGACAAATTCTTCCTCGAGTTTTGCTCTTATCAACACATTCGGCGATCTATTTTTATTTATATAGATAGAAGAAGATATAGGAGTGCATTTTATCACTTTATCAAATCCATTTCCATGTTCGAACCAAGACCAATTTCGTTAGCGCAACCATCAAATGGACTAACAACGCTTATCACTATGTAATTGTAGAACATATGCGAATTTCATTTTCCGAATTTTCCCATTTTCCTTCAGAGTTTTCCGAAAATTTTCAATTGTCATGTATATTTGGAATTTGTTTGGTTGAAATATGTGTATTATTTTTATGAGATCCTCTCTCCATTCCAGAGGAGGGAGGGGTGCCATATCATCATAGAAACATTTCTCGTGCCCAAAAACCCTCACATCCCAATTTTGGTTCCATTTGCTTGATTAGTTCTTGAGTTATGCAGAAATTTATGCTTCAATATTTTTTGGAACTTTCATCACGAAAATTTAAGATTTTTTCAATCGAACAATTAAAATTTTTTTGAAATTTTTGGTGGTACTGATGCGTGATTTTATTGTAACTGTCTCGAAGCCAATTTACAAAATTAAAAATTATTTCTCATCTTAATCAAAGGCTGAAAGGCTGAAAGGTAGGAGGGTCTTCGTAGCCACTTGGTTACGCGTTCGCTTACCAAGCGATCGATCGTGAGTTCAAACTCAGGGCCCTCAATTGACCATCTTTGTGTTGTTATAGAATAGCTACGTCCACGCAACCATCATCAGCGATGGAAATCGATCCACGGTGGAACAAAGATCGATTCATCCATACAACTGCCCTGCTCTGCAAGAAACATCGGGCTGCTGTTCTATAAATAGCCCAACAATGATCAATATCAACTGTCTCCGCTGTCCGGTCTGCTGAACAATGGATGAACAGAAAGAATAACCTTACGCCTAAATGGCTACTACTGTGTAATTTATCATAACGTAATGGAACAGAAAACTTAACGCCTACATGGTTACTACTAATTACTGTGTAATTCACAATTTATAGAAACATTAACATATGTACATGTACACGATTAAACCCGGCTCTGTTACAGCTAAAATGCTAATGAGCCTAATAAATAAATGGGATAAAAAAAAGGTTGAAATTTGAAATTTAAAAAAATTAAAATTGAAAATTGCCAAGAATTTCCTAAAGGAAGGAAAATCCCTCATTTTGATTGGTCCACTAAAAAAAAATACGATTGGTCCACTAGACAAGTTACGATAAAATCACGCATCAGGGCCACCAAAAATTTCTACTATTGAGTTATTTCTTCAATTTCGTCAATTCGTCGAGCACGTGTATAAAAAGCATACATCGCATATATTATTCTTTTGACGTAGTATTACATCTTTTAGTATTAAATCTTTTAGTCCAAATAAAAAACGGGAGACTCTCGTCAGATGGTGCACTATTTGACTGAGAGAAACGTTCCTCGTGAAAACTCCTTCAGAGAGTTGTTCTGAAAAGAACTGATTTACCACTTAATGAAACGTTAGAAAAAACACGCCGCAACAGGAACGAAACATATATGCAATGTATTTTATTTCACGTCGTCACAAAAAAATGAAATACTCTTTCGTTGCTGTTGATGGTGTTGCTGAAGTTGTTGATATTGCTGATGTTGCTACTGTTTTGCTCCTGCTTCTGTTCTACTAATTGAGTGTTAATTGACTGCAGTTTCCGCTTCATTTCATGGACATGGGGTGATAAAAATTACACAAGTGCTCTCCACCAGACGATATGACATCATTTCATCGGGTTCTACCTCGGATTTGAAGATGCAAGCAAAATCGTACCGTGGTTCGATACTGACTGCTCGCTGGAAGCAGTAAGACTGTGGGTCCTATTATGTAATTCAAGTCGAAAATAATTTTACTCGTTAGCTTTATTTTGCTATTATAGAAACCGAGCAAAGTCAGTCATATCGACCGAGTGAAAGTTATGCAGTTGTTATAATTTTTCGAGCTGTTTGGTTCGCCCTTTTGCATCCCAGTTTAGTTAGGTTTGCATCCCTGATATTTTGCTTTGGAAAAAATCTCAGAAACGCTTCAAAAAATCAATTTGCAACACATGATGTTCAGGCAAGTAATCGGATTGATAAGGGACATAAAATTGGAATATTTTCTCCCTACAGTGTCCGTTCATCGCGTGTGAATTTCAAGCGACTGACTCGCCGTGATGATCGCAGTTGCTCCTCATTGACGGTACGGGTAGGTAATCACAGAAATGAGCAGAACAATGTATTCGAAAAGTGTACTGGAAATGCAGGCCACAGTCGCAAGGTGTAGTATAGCCTCCGAAACAGTTCTTGTCTGTACTTTTCATTCATCTGGTTTGGTGTATCATTGTCGTTTTCCGGGTACAACCCTTCAACTTTTTATCATAAATCGAACAAAAATATGCCGTAACTAGAAGTGTGCTTAAAAATTTATGACCTCAAGAATCATTTTTGTAATCCATGATCCATGAAACCAAAAGCATTGAATCAATAGTTTTTGAAGGAAGATGACATTATTTTTTCGGCACAAGACCGATGCCTGAATTGCGTATCATACTCCAAAACCCACGTCTTATCTCCAGTGATGGTGTCTTAGACGAAAGGTGGGATTGAGTGTTGGAAATCATGTCTTTGGCCCTTTTACATTTCCAGTCTTCCAATCTGTACTTGAAACCCCGTAGTATTCGAAGTCCGAGTGAGGAGTAGAACAGTGTAGAGCACACTTTCAGTTTAGCGAGGTATATCTTTTATTTATAAACAATAAACTCAAAAAATCTTCGATCGGGAGAATTCTACTCACGATAAGCCCAAGTATATCACGTTCTTGTTTTTGTAAGCTTCAGAGATTCAAAACGTTCTATCACAAGGAATTTTTGTCATGCTTTGACATTTATGTCATTAGCGACTCACTGTTCACGATAAGCCACAAAACTTCTTCGAAAAAAAATATTACAGAGAATTGGACATTTTATGCATGTACCTCAGACAAAATGTAAAAAACATGTTATTTACACCACCGATGTCACCACCGAGTTACAGTAGCATTAGAGGTTACAATATCTCGCTATCGGTCACTTGAGAACACAATGATAACACATTGGGGAGCATTACGCAGTGACACAGCGCATTTGATACTAGATTTAATTTTTGTTTCCGATTTGGGATTTGGCAGGACAGACTGTTCAGTTTGCAACACAATCTTATCCGAGCAAGGTCAGAAAATATTGGCTCGGAATTTAAGAGGTATTTATTATTGTGTAATTTTGTGCTGAAAAAATGAAAGTGTGAACTTCAAAACACCACCTCTAAATAATTTTTCACTTCTATATTTCAGATTACTCACTGGTTTGCCAAAATTCAACAATTTCGAGTTGACGGATAACACTCAATGAAACGTTCGAGTTGTATCGATATATGATTTAAACTACAAAACAACCCAAATCTCCGTAAACTTGTCACAGCTAAAATGGTCAGCACTAGCGCACGACTGTTGTGCTTTTTCATCGCGGCGGCCATTCACTTCGACGGGGCTCAGTCAGCGAAAATTCTTTGCTTCTTCCCAACGGCCAGTAGATCGCATGTTCTGGGTACCCAAGCCCTGATGAAGAATCTGGCCAGTCGAGGACATGAAGTATGAACTCACTTCTGGTGATTTCAAAGATTAAGTGATTGAATGAATTAATCCGAATCTTTTTTTTGAAGGTCACAATGGTCAGTGCATTCCCGCTGTCGAAACCGGTCAAAAACTACCACGATATCTACGTGCCGATCGAGGATGCCTTCGGGGAGGTGATGGCCAGCTTCATGCAGGGAGGCAGTCGGAACATGATCAAGTTTATGCCAACAATTTTGCGGGCCTCGCTTGATTACAACAATTTTACGTTGAATTCACCGCAGTTTCGGCGGCTGGTAGAGGAGAAGCAGCATTTCGATGTGGCCGTGGTTGGCTGGTTTATGAACGACTTCGTCCTGGGAATCGGATCGCTTTTCAACTGCCCCACGATTCTGTATTTCTCTGCTGGACCTGGGGGTCTGAACAATCTGGTCGGGAATCCGACGGAAGTCGCATCTGTGCCACACTTGTTCTTGGGCAATAAAAATCCCATGAAGTTCTTGGATCGAGTAAAGAATACTTTGATCACCACTGTTGACTCGGTGCTGGTGGAGTATTTCAAGTACCGGATGAAGGTGTATTATGAGTACGTATACAAGTTCTTAAATCTGAATAACAGAGGTCAATAAGTATTTTTTCTTCAGCCACAACTTCCCGGCCGAAAAACAATTTCCCTCGTACAACGAGGCGAGGCTTAATGTATCGCTCGTGATGCTCAACTCGTATTTCACCCAAACCATCCCACGGCCTTATGTACCGAACATGGTGGAAGTCGGTGGACTGCAAATAAAAGCCAAGCCCGATCCGCTTCCGTCCGACCTGCAGGAGTGGTTGGATGGTGCCGAACATGGAGCCATATTCCTCAGCTTTGGATCGAACCTGAAGAGTTCCAATTTGAGACAGGACAAATTCGATGCAATCATTGGAAGCATTTCCAAGCTGAAGCAACGGATCATCTGGAAGTGGGACACCGATGTGATGCCGGGGAAGCCAGCGAACGTTTTCATCGGTAAGTGGCTGCCACAGGACGCCATCCTGGCCCACCCGAATCTAAAGCTGTTCGTCACCCATGGAGGGCTTGGAAGCATCACCGAATCGATGTACCACGGAGTTCCCGTCGTTGGTATTCCCATGTTTGCCGATCAGGATACAAACGTAGCTCAGGTGGTACGGGATGGCTGGGGTGTTGCGGTTCCATTTGATGAGTTGACGGAACCACTTCTGACCAGTGCTATTCGGGAAGTATTGGAGAACGCCCAATACGCCGAGAGAATAGAACGTTTCGCCACGCTGTACAAGGATCGACCCCAGACGGCGATGGATTTGGCCACGTTTTGGGTGGAGTACGTGGTTCGGCACAAAGGGGCACCCCATCTGCACTATCAAGGGGCGGATTTGAATTTCCTGCAGCGAAACCTCATCGATGTGTTTGCGTTCCTTGGAGTGATGGTGTGTTTAGTGTTCAAAACCAGCGCGTTTTTGTTAAGACACTTGAAGAGGAAGATTTGTGACGGAAGACGAGGCAATGCAGCTGACAAACAGAAGACAAGTTAAATTTGAAAAATAACGAGTGAGACGAAAGATAGTAAATCATCAATATTATAACGTAAGTGTTGGCAAATCCAGTTTCAAATCTAGAAATCTAATTTCTTCATGACATTCTTAGCTTAGTTATAATGATTTGCAATTGCTGCAATTTTAGCTGAATCATTCCATTATACTGAATTAAGGTCTAATAAAGAGGAAACTTTAGTAATTGAGTGATGATTTGCAATCGATGTAACATTTCAAAATTCGATGTACAATTACTACTGATCAAGCCTCCAAAGTGTATTATGTTTAGTTATTTCACTCAGTTTTTTTTTGTAAACGTCTACAACGCATGATTAAAGCGAAGCTTATAAATTATATCTGATCTAAAGGGTGTTTCACATCAAATTGCATCAAGGAAAAAACGCTGTAGAAATTTTATTTTTAGGAATTATATCTTCAGCTGTCGGTTATAATCAGATAAGAGTGTATAGATCACGTTGGCCATGCTTCACTGTCAATTTTTCATAAATTTGGAAAAATGTCGTCGAACGAAAAAGAACGTCGTGAATTAATCCTGCGCACTCATTTCGAGAATTCGGAGTTGTCACATCGGGACATCGGTAAGATGCTGGGAATCGTCCAATCCACGGTCAGAAGAGTACTAAAACGATACTTCGAGAACCCAACCATCGACCGGAAGGTGAAGAACGGCAAAAATGGATGCTCCGTCAGTGAAAAAGATCACAAGCGCGTAATTAAGCAGTTTAGACGTGATCCGAGAAGTTCGGTCCGGGATGTCGCCAATAAGCTAAATTTGTCAAGTTTATTCGTCCAGCGGACCAAACAGCGGGAGGGCCTGCGTACATACAAGGTTCAGAAGGCTCCTAACCGCGACGAAAGGCAAAACATGGTGGGGAAGACGCGAGCCCGGAAGCTGTACACCGAAATGCTGACGAAGCCGCATTGCCTGGTAATGGACGACGAAACCTACGTCAAAGCGGACTTTCGTCAGCTGCCGGGCCTGTTGTTCTTCTCCGCAGAGGACAAATTCAGCGTTCCGGAGGAGATTCGCAAGCAGAAACTATCCAAGTTTGCCAAAAAGTACATGGTGTGGCAAGCGATCTGCTCTTGCGGAAAGTGGAGCGCCCCCTTCGTGATGACCGGCACGGTAAACGGGCAGGTTTACCTTAAGGAGTGCCTACAGAAGCGCTTACTACCACTATTGAAGCAGCACGAGGGCCCGACCATCTTCTGGCCGGATCTCGCTTCGTGCCACTATTCAAAGGACGTGTTGGAGTGGTACGAAGCCAACGGGATCACCTTCGTGCCAAAGGAAATGAACCCGACCAACGCGCCGGAGCTTAACCCAATAGAGAAATATTGGGCGATTATGAAGCAGGCCCTCCGGAAGAACCCAAAAGTTGTCAAATCGGAGGCGGACTTCAAGAGAAAATGGATTTCTGTTCAAAAAAAACTACAACCTGACGTTGTACAGAACCTTATGGACGGGGTAAAGAGGAAGGTGCGAGCATACGGGCTTGGGTTCGAAGTATGAATAAAAAGAAAATGCCAAAAGTTGTTTAATAGTTTTTATTTTACTGTCTAAAATTTTCAAAAGGATCGGTCTACTGGGCGAATTTCTACAGCGTTTTTTCCGTGATGCAATTTGATGTGACACACCCTTTAATATATATTATATCTGACATCCGAAACGAAAAAAAACATGACTATAACTAATTTAAAGTTATACAAAAATTGCGAACACACCTTTAAGATAGGAAACAGATAAGATTTGAGTGTTTTGCTGTCTAACGATTAACAACCTAAAAAAGATATGAAAAACAAACCGACACCAGAAATGTCATATCATTTTTCTTGTATTAAATTATTTCACGACACATTTTATCGAAAATGTGCCGGTGATCACTTAACGAGTCCACGTTTAGGTCAAGTCAAACACGTCAAGAAGAACGATTAAAAAGATGATGGAATCGCTGAACAATCGGTAAGTTACCGTTTTTATCAAATTTTATGTGTGAAATGCGTTTTTATTTGAAATTTTATTTTTCAAATTCGTATAATCGACAGCTTGTGAAGTTTTGTATTAATCGTGTTTAATTTTTTAACAAATCTGTTCAATGATCTTACTTTTCATGTAAACCTATTTGTTTGAAAAAAAAATTTATGAAAAAGCGCAGTGAAGCCTACAGTTTTTAATCGAAGAAAACAGCTATCACTGCCGGGGAATTCTTTCTTCCCATCGGGATTGCAATGTGTTATTCTTTGACGCCCCTTTTAATCTGGAATCAATGCTCATTCGTGAAAATTGAATGATCGGTCCTCTTGTCATACACCAACAATAAGCCCAAAGACACACACGGTTCCAGTTCTCCTCCGGATGCCAGCAAAATAGAAACATGTTTCCTGCCGCTTCTCCATGTGTGCACAGTTGTTCTCAGTTAGGAAATGAATAATCGGTTCAGAACGGTAAAGTGAAATTTATCCGAATTGGCTGGCTGTAGAATCACACAGGGGTAGAGCTTACGACGCAATGTTTCTTTTTTTTCAGGCTTCCATTGTGTTGAGCAAAACCGTTATATGTGTCAGCAACATTAGGAAAAAAAGGATAGCACACAACAGATCAGTAATTGTGCGTGTGTTGACTTCGATGTCTTAATCTTTCACATTCCCCTTGAATAGAATGCTATACACGGTGGATAGCCGCGTTTTTTTGTAGTAGTATTGACGTATTCAAGTTGTTTTTCGTTGTTACTCTAGTTGTTCTTTTTGGGTGGTACCATTTAAGGAGTCCAAATTGGGCCAATCAAAACGTTGGATTTTACGCGTTTAGATGGTGCTTGACACTTCACAATTAATCAATTGTTTATCACAAAAAATATTCAAGCTCAGCATTGAACTTGCTTTGTGCATAGTCTGAGAATGCAAACAACTTGGCCTGTTCGTTCAGCATGATAGAAAAACAGAAGCAGACGGTTGCTCGCAGCCAAGGCAGTATTTGTTGTGGTACTCCTTTTGCTTTCATCCATGGATAAAATGATGCACGACAGTTAGCTACGATTGTTTTTGCAATGGTATGATTATATTCGAATTAGTTCTCATTACTACGTTAGTCGCTCATTTTAGTTGGCATAGTTTGATGAGCACGGATTAGACGAATCTCAACGTGGGATTTTCATCTGCATAATGCTTGACATTTTCCAATTGTTCAATAGTTAGTTTCAAAGAAAAAAAAATATTTTCTTTATCGTGATAGGTGCGTAGAAATATTTCCAAACGATAGTTCATGTCATGTGGAGTTTCACAATGGAAGGAAGATCTACAAAAAGTTGATGGGTCTGAGCCTAGGGATACGAACGGGATCTTGACACAGGACCGTGATTGTGTGTAGTAATCGCATTTAAACTGAGTGTTTTATTGTTCGAAATCTGTAATTTTTTCTCTTTGGATACATCAAATTAGTGCCCTTAAAAAACGTTTCCTGTATGTACTTGTATCCTTCAAACGGGTTAGCTCACATAACGTGGTAGAATCCGGTATCACATTCTGTTCAAAAATGTACACAAAATACCATTGAAGCCATTACTACACTTTTCTTCTGTTTATTCAATCAAGCAAAAGAATACAAAGAGTCATTATGTACCATTTTTAAACAAAAGTCTAAATAGTTAAGACCTACATATATATAAGCCTGAGTCAAATCAATCTATGACTACGTTGTCCGGAACATTGTAATAATTTTATAGCCCGGTAAGATCGCGGCTACTCAAGGTTCCATAATCTGATATACGTGAGTATACCCTTTCGATCTTCTAAATCAGCAGCCAGTAAAATTCATTAATTGCATTTTTACATAACCTGGACCACAATTACATAAATTGTTAGTAGCAAGATCTACACGATAAGAATGTGAATTGAGCACGAATTGATTGGGCAACATACGATACAATAACCGATAAATGCCTATTATCGGTAAATGGAGAATAACTTATTATACGCATCAACTCACGTTGTGAGCTATCGCCCGAATCTAGACAAACATAAAGGGTGTGTCACATCAAATTGCATCACGGAAAAAACGCTGTAGAAATTTAATTTTTAGGAATTATATCTTCAGCTTTCGCTTATAATCAGATAAGAGTGTATAGATCACGTTGGCCATGCTTCACTGTCAATTTTTCGTAAATTTGGAAAAATGTCGTCGAACGAAAAAGAGCGTCGTGAATTAATCCTGTGCACTCATTTCGAGAATCCGGAGTTGTAACATAGGGACATCGGTAAGATGCTGGGAATCGTCCAATCCACGGTCAGCAGAGTACTAAAACGATACTTCGAGAACCTAACCATCGTCCGGAAGGTGCAGAACGGCAAAAATGGATGCTCCGTCAGTGAAAAAGATCACAAGCGTGTAGTTAAGCAGTTTAGACGTGATCCGAGAAGTTCGGTCCGGGATGTCGCCAATAAGCTGAATTTGTCAAGTTCATTCGTCCAGCGGACCAAGCAGCGGGAGGATCTGCGTACATACAAGGTTCAGAAGGCTCCTAACCGCGACGAAAGGCAAAACATGGTGGGGAAGACGCGAGCCCGGAAGCTGTACACCGAAATGCTGACGAAGCCGCATTGCCTGGTAATGGACGACGAAACCTACGTCAAAGCGGACTTTCGTCAGCTGCCGGGCCTGTTGTTCTTCTCCGCAGAGGACAAATTCAGCGTTCCGGAGGAGATTCGCAAGCAGAAACTATCCAAGTTTGCCAAAAAGTACATGGTGTGGCCATCGATCTGCTCTTGCGGAAAGCGGAGCGCCCCCTTCGTGATGACCGGCACGGTAAACGGGTAGGTTTACCTTAAGGAGTGCCTACAGAAGCGCTTACTACCACTATTGAAGCAGCACGAGGGCCCGACCATCTTCTGGCCGGATCTCGCTTCGTGCCACTATTCAAAGGACGTGTTGGAGTGGTACGAAGCCAACGGGGTCACCTTCGTGCTAAAGGAAATGAACCCGCCCAACGCGCCGGAGCTTCGCCCAATAGAGAAATATTAGGCGATTATGAAGCAGGCCCTCCGGAAGAACCCAAAAGTTGTCAAATCGGAGGCGGACTTCAAGAGAAAATGGATTTCTGTTCAAAAAAAACTACAACCTGACGTTGTACATAACCTTATGGACGGGGTAAAGAGGAAGGTGCGAGCATACGGGCTTGGGCTCGAAGTATGAATAAAAAGAAAATGCCAAAAGTTGTTTAATAGTTTTTATTTTACTGTCTAAAATTTTCAAAAGGATCGGTCTACTGGGCGAATTTCTACAGCGTTTTTTCCGTGATGCAATTTGATGTGACACACCCTTTATTGCTGGTTGCGTCGGGGAGGAAAGCGAGTGGTTAGTGCAATCGAAATATAACATACCCAATTAAATCGTCAAATTGTTGAGTTTTTTGACTATATTCACTGTTCGTGTTTTGAGCAAAAAAAAAACAAAAAATAAATTTTCTGTCTAATGATATATAACACGACATATTTCGCAATAACCATTTTGAGTAATATGCGTTTGAAAACTCTTAATACATCGTTACATTTTTCGTAGAGTAACCCCCTTATATAGAAATCAAAGACATAGTCCTATGTCAAAAATTGGCTATGATTTTGCTCAAATCTAGTACATTTTTGTTCCTTTCTATAACATTTTAGATACGTTATTTTTTTACCTCATCCTTAGGGTGTATTAGTCCGAATTAGGGTGGTGAGATGAATCGAGTGCCCCACCACCTCGTGTAACTTTTAAGCGCTCAACTGACTTACGTTTTCGAATGATTTTTTTTCGCATATGAATGGTTTTTTGCCTGATTTTGGGCGCATTAGAAGACCTTTCAATATTTTTTGAAAAAATCATAGAATACAGTAAAACCTGTTTTTGTGCCCTTTTTATGTGCGATTTTTTGTGTCATTTTTTGTGCAATTTTCTTTAGAAAATAAATACGAAGTGGCAGCATATCTTAACGTACAGAAGGAAAACAAAAGGAAATCGAACTTTGATGATGGATGGAATCATTAGGATTTGGGTTATTGACTTAAGGAAACTTCTTTTATGCGGTAGTGAAAACTATTTTTTAAAGCTACTTTAGATGTTTAATACGATTTTTTGTGCGGTCCCTATCCCTCGCACAAAAACAGGTTTGCCTGTCTCCGCTGTCCGGTCTAACTGGATAATGGAAGAACAGAAGGAAAACTCTTACACCAAAATGGCTACTGTGTAAATGTGTACCATATGCAATGGTATAGAAGGGAATACTCTAACGCCGAAAAACGGCAACTGTGTAATGTGCTAATTATAGATATGATGAACATGTAACATGTACACGATTAAAATTCGGCTCTGTTACTGCTAAAATGCTAATGAGCCTTAAAATAAACAAAAGGGATAAAAAAAAACTTTGCATAACATAGTTACAGTAACTTTTATATTCAATTTCTACATCAAAACAGTCTCGGACGATTTTTAGAGTTTATCAAACATTTTGCAATGCAAAACTTGTTGATATAGTAATCTATTTCAAAGTTATTGATGTTTTC
Organism: Toxorhynchites rutilus septentrionalis; assembly: GCF_029784135.1. Taxonomy (NCBI): domain Eukaryota; kingdom Metazoa; phylum Arthropoda; class Insecta; order Diptera; family Culicidae; genus Toxorhynchites; species Toxorhynchites rutilus. Next base: position 295,750,548 of record NC_073745.1, on the reverse strand, counting down.
ACGCAAAAATTCATGATTTCAAGTTTACTCAAATACAAAAAAATAACACAGTTTTGAAAATTTCACATTATGTAAAATAAAATATGCCCTTTTTCAAATGCTGCCAATAAACGCTTTTTATGTTTGCCCCATAAAAAAGCACAAACTAATGTAAAGGGCGTATTTTTGAGGAAAAAAAACTATCGATAACTTTGAGGAAGATTCAAGTTTCACAAGTTCTGCATCGCCATTTTTTTTCTTGGCAAGCTCTAAAAGTCTTTTGAAGACAATCTGCATGTAGATTTTTAAATAGCTAGAGTAAAAAACCGTTTTTTTCATAGTGACCCTAATGTAACTTAGAGCAAATGTGCTAAATCAGTTGTATTGAAAGCTAGAAAAATACTTTGTTGTACAAAGTTGCTTAAAATAACTGGGGCCACAACATCGTCGAACTATGCTTACCTCGATCTATAAAGATAGGAGAGTTATATTTATTATTAGAGTTATATTCATTTATTGCATTTCTAATTTTGGTCACCCAATTTTTGACAACATAAAAATGGGCACTCCATAATATGTAAAAACTTTGTTGATGACATTTTGTGTCTAAAGAATAACTGACGAGCTTTAGATGCAAATTTCCACCTAAATTCGTTCCCTGGACCACTGTGCAATGGGTTAATACCAACGTTGTGATGAACAGTAAAAAATCCGAAACGTTCCAAGTGCCCGTAGAACAATTTTTTTTCGTCGTCGGTGCCACCTAGATGAGAGTTCTGTCTGTTGATGATCCTGTCGTTGAAGACATTCTTCCGTTGAATGGTTGGCACCAATCAATCATCTGGTTCCGCATCTTCTTAGAAACTCCCACGAAAAAGCAACAGCTCGTTACCAGACTAATTATCGGGAGGATCGAATCAGTCATACATGCCATACAGATTGTGGGAAATGATTTATAACGAGTAGACAAATCTTTGATTGCAATATCGAACACAGTTGGGAAATATAAACGGCGAGTAATTTTTCCAATTTGTGCAATGTAATGGCGATGGAAAACAATGACCATTGCAAAAAGGTGATATCAAATGTTATCTGGTGACAAGTACGTGATTACTTTATCAGCGTAATAATTGTTCTGTACCATATTAGTACCCCAATGCGTGCAAACTCAAAAAAAAAAACATTTTTTGGTGAAAATAATCATCACTCTCAAGCCAATGGATTGCGCGAGATTGAAATTGTGATCAGAGGAAATTGCTCCCGTGTACATAAAATAAACAAATTCTGACGAAACATTTGCATCTGGTGATTAAAGCGTCGTTAGCGCCACTCACGCGCTGCGCCTCCGCTTAATCATTCCACTTGAACATTATATTTGTTGTTGTTGTTGTTTTTGCTGTTTCTGTCATCGTTGTTATCAAGAGTATTCCAATCAGCGCACTGACCACGCAGATATCAGCACTAACACACATCCAGAGCAAAATCGGTTACTTTTTGCGCACCACGCGCAACTGTGTACGTTTCTGAGGCGGCGGCAAGCGATGAACAAATGTTGGGATGAAATGTGAAAAAAAATGATTGCTTGTATATAAAATTGGGAACAACTCTGGTCAACTTTTTAAGACCAATCCATTTTATAGTTGCTCTCATTTTTTAGTGTTTTTGCGAACATTAATCCAAATTCAGTATATTCAATCAAATTTTTTTCGCTTCTGGAACACTTTAAATTGATTCTATGTTACATGTTTTCATGTCTTATCCTGACAGATGAAACTATCGTTGTTTTTTTCGTATACAAATCTCACTGTAATTTTATTTAAAATGACAACAAATAGTACTTGAGTACCTAGATACTTAAGTTGCTTAAAGCAAATCGTCAATATCCATCATCAACGTAACGGGGACTTATGGGAGAGTGGCGCAAAGCGGTCAAAGTTTAAGTTTTTTGAAAATCGAAAAATCACCCAAGGAGGGAGTAAAGGAAATGGGGGTTTTCGAAAAAAATGGTGATGCCAAATGTCTTAAAATTGCAAATTTTTTTTATCAAAAATCAACATTCTGGGATTTTTTTTCGGAGTACGAGACGAAACATATGGTTTTAAGTGCCAATAAAAATAATTATCTCGATTTTTTATTCGGAACTTGTTGTGAAATGTTGATTTGCACGATAATATACCCTATGCAAAATATTAGCTCATTCGAACTTCATTTATTAGTGTTGCAGACGTTAAAATTTGAGAAAATCCAATGGTTCGAAAATTATGCATTTTGTTTTTTATAGTATTTCGAAAATTTGTGACTTATGAGCCACTCGACCAATTTTCAACATTTTCACAGAAAATTAAAGATATTCTAATGAACATTCTAACACAATGCAGCTTATAGAGAAAAACTATTGCGATACATAGTTAGTGCAGTGCGCACTATGGCGACATATGGTTAGCTTGTATATTGTTCACGCAAGGACAAAATGAATCATGAATCAATCGTATTCAACTGGTATTACAAAACCACACAAGTGATATGGTTTTTCAGGGCCATTGAAACTTTCTGCTAAAGAATTACTTCTAATGCTACCCCTTTTAAAATATTGAAGTTTCGATACATTCTAAGATTATATTTGAAGGTGATAAAAGCGAATTGATTATCATAACTCCGTAGTTCTACGTCAACAATGTGGTCGTGTCCTGGACACCACTTTCTATGTATATTTTTTTCAAAAAATTGTAACTCGACATCCAGCGGTCTGAATGAAGTATGGTGTTCGACAAAGTTGTTGTATTAACACACTGTAAAAAAACTCAAATATTGAATTTAATATAAAACAAAATATACCAAAGCAGCTTCCCCGCGATGTTTCTTCATATATTTCGGTACTGTTTGGAACTGATAAGGGGTACAAACGAAGTGCTTCGAAATTTCGAAAATAATGAAAGTATGGCGCCAACGCATTTGTATTTTTACTGTGTTTCAATACAAATTCTTACCAGTGCCGATACACGAATATGATGTCCGTGTTTGGGAGGTGCTGCGATATTCATCTTGTTTACCACATGCACATTTTCGTAGATTTCGGATTTCTTAAGTTCATTCAGCTGCACATGCTGTAAGTTAAACAGGCCCGTTCAGATTGTTTTGAAACATTTGATAATTTCCCAAAGTTTGCGTTAGCTTCACTACTATGATACACAAATTTAAAAAAAAGTTCTGGAAGTTTGACATTTTTGCTCATACGTTGCGAATTCGGCCATTAAATGAATTTTCTAATTTCATACGTCAGTTTGACGGCGATTTCATTTTTTTTAGTTGTCAGTTTTACGTTTTTAGTAACATTCCAAAATCTAGAGAAAAAAATCAAGAAAGGATTTTAATAAGGAGCTTTCATTATCATGAACATCTTTGAAACATTTTTTGTATTTATTTTTTTGGTTTTTTATTTTTTTTTTCAAGGAATTGCTGTATTCTAAAGTTAAAAAAATCGATCTTTAAAAAAACGTTTTAAAGAATCTTTCTCTAAGTTATATTCATTAATGAATGATAAAGTTCATTGATTTCGAGGATTGTGAAAAATACGCAATGATTAGCACTACAATTAGAGAAAAAAACTAGCTTCCGACACACCGTCTTGCGACCATATAAAATAATCATAGCTACTCTCGCACTCAATCATTCTGTTCGTAGTCGATAGTTTACTACAGTCGAGATCAGACCGGAATAACATCATATCATGGAGCCGACGACTTCACCCCATGCTAATCGGGGGACAGCACCGATACCCTGGGCGTTGTGCACTTTTTGTGTGTTTGTCTCGTTTTTGGGCACGGCTGATTCGGCGAAAATCCTGTGTATCTTCCCGACCCCCAGTCGATCACATGTGATCATTGGACAAAATTTGCTCAAAGGATTAGCCGAGCGTGGTCATCAGGTAGGTGCGTGAATTGATTGTTTTCGTGAGTTGAAAATGGTTTTTGTTTCAGGTCACAATGGTCAGTGCCTTCAAGCTGCCGAAGCCGGTGAAAAACTATCGCGAAGTAACCATTCCGGGAGAGGATTACGCTAGTGAATTGACGAAGAAATTTCTTCTGGGAGTAAACAATCCACTCAAAACACTCCCAGTGATGATGCAGAAGACGATGGAATCGGCCAACAACACCATAAACCATCCCCAGTTTCTGGAACTTAAGAAAGAGAAATTCGATCTAGTCATCGTTGGGATCTTCGTCGTGGATTACGTTCTTGGTTTAGGTCCCCATTTCGATGCCCCCACGGTGGCGATTTGGAGCTCTGGGCTCTCCAAAATTACAGCCGATCTGGTCGGCAACCCAAGGTCGATATCCACGGTACCAAGTGCGATGCTCGGTCGGCAGGATTCAATGAGTTTCATGCCTCGGTTGAAAAATTTCCTGGTCAGCATGGCGGAGAATGTGTTCGTACTTTTTTCGACCTACAAGCAACGAGTTTACTACAATTGGAACTTCCCATCCGATCGCTATCCAAGTTACGACGACGTTCGGAAGAATGTGTCACTACTGCTGCTCAACACGCACTATTCGCAGGCCGGTCCAAGACCATATCTGCCGAACGTCGTCGAGGTGGGTGGTCTACAAATTAAAGCCAAGCCTGATCTACTGCCGCGCGACATTCAGGAGTGGTTGGACGGAGCAGAGCATGGTGCCGTATATTTCTGTCTGGGGTCAAACCTCAAATCGACAGATCTTCCAGCAGAGAAGTTGGAAGTGTTCGTGAAAAGTCTGGGGAAGTTGAAACAACGAGTTCTTTGGAAGTGGGAATCAGGCAGCATCCCGAATCAACCTTCGAACGTTATGACCCAGAAGTGGCTTCCACAGGATGATATTCTAGCTCACAAAAACGTAGTCCTGTTCATATCACACGGGGGTCTAGGAGGAATGGCCGAAGCACGGTACCACGGAGTGCCGGTGCTCGGAATTCCAATCTTCGCCGAGCAGTCCGGCAATGTAATTGGAATGGTGCGAGAAGGTCTAGGACTTGGGGTGGACTATGCGACACTTGCTGAGAAGTCCTTCACCGAGTCGCTCAATGAGGTGTTGACTAATTCGAGGTTCCGCCAGAAGGCTAAGGAAACTTCCGTTATCTATCGGGATCGACCCCAAACGGCACTGGACTTAGCATGCTACTGGGTTGAGTACGTGATCCGGCACAAGGGAGCACCCCATCTACATTATCAGGGAGCGGAGTTGAACTTTATTCAAAAACAAATGTTGGACGTTATTGTGGTCCTACTTTTGGGTGCGTATGTTGTGTTCAAAATACTTAAATTTTTAGTCGTAGGTATAAGAAAACTGATTCGCCGCATACAGAGGAAGCAAAAATTGAATTGAGAATTTAAGAAATATAGAAAAATGTTCCACAATTTGATTTGATACAGAGAGAAACAAAAAAGCCCTGTACTTACCTCCTGTAGAGCCTTCTTGTCGATCGTCTTTGTACTCTGCAACGTCCGGATAACGTTTTTCGCCCCGTCGACGACCGCTGCCTCGATCCGCAACCGATGCCGCAGCTCGTCGATGCGGTCCTCCAGCGAACCTTCCAGCTCGCGCGGTTTGATTTCACCGTTTTCCTCGGACACCTTGTTGTTGAGCTTGTTCTGGCGAACCTTCAGTATCCGCAACCGGAGGAATTCGATCTTTGCTTTGGAATCGGCCAGCATCTGGTGTGCCTCGGCCAGTAGCTTCTTGTCGCGACCGTGATGGCCGCTGGAGATCGACTGAATCATATTCTCGGCCCCGTTCTTCACCTTGGTCTCTATGCTGAGCTGCTTTTCCAACGAGGTGAGCAATTTATCGTTTGGGGTCAACTCCGGTCCACTCGGGGTCACTGGCGATGGGATCATGTCTGTGGGTAGAAAGTGAAAGGATAGGGAAAAGAGTTAGAATTAAGGAATTAGCTCTTAAGTACAAATATCGTAATATCGAATATTTCAACGGAAGTTTAGATTTCTTATTTGGGCTGGTAATTTAATCTGGAGTCCAAATATGACATAAGCGTATTTTTGGATAGAAATTCGGGACAGTGTCTCATTATTTAGGAGCTGGATCCGATTTTTATTTTCGATAGCTTTTTTAACAAGGCGGTATGAATTCTTTGAACCTGAAGTTGAATTTGGAATGAGAATCAATATCTGAAAAATGGAACGACATTTTGAATCTGGAATTTTGTGTTGTGAATATGAGAATCTAAATTCAGGATCTCGACCTCTAATCCATGAAATTAGAAATCGAAAATCAGAAATCAAAGATCCGAAATTAGAAATCAGAAATCAGAAATCGAAAATCAAAAATCGGAAATCAGAAATCAGAAATTAGAAATCTGATGTTTGAAACTTAAAATCTGAGTGAAAAATCTAGAATATCCCGGATTGTAACTTGTATTGTAAATACACCTACAATTTAATTTTCACAATTTTTAGAAATCCGAAAACCCCACATTTTGTAAGTATGTGCGTGTAGAATAGTTCTTTCATTTTGACTTTAACGTTTGCTCTTCAGTCTATGTTCAGTTCAGCTCAGACTATGAAACTATCCAAATTTCCCACGAAACACCTAATTTAGCAGACACTCCACACCTGCGGTTGGAAAGCGTCATTTTCATCGTCCCCGGACCACCAACCAGGATATATTCGTCAAGGAATACCTGGAGGAACGTCTGCTGCCGTTCCCTCCATAAACTCGACAAACCCGTTCTGTTTTGGCCAAAGGAAGACAATGGAATGGTTTGCCGAAGAGAACGTGATGATGGTGTCCAATGACGCATTATAGGCAGGTTTGGGCTCAGGCACAAATCGCACTCAAATAAGCCTGACGTAAACATCACCGAAGCAAGCATTATTAATCTCCCATCACATTCACTCTCGAAAGATTCATACGTCAGGCACGATTCGGCTATCAAAGTCCTCGATTTTTACTTCATGTGATGGGAAGTAGACGCGATACTCCGATACCTTTCGGCAGCAATGGTTACAACGCACAATTTGGTCGGTATCTCACTTGAGAAATTTCACATATGGGAGTATATCTTGTCAGATTCTCTATTATCTGAATGATGTTAAGATGACTTTTTCCCTGGTTTGGTGTGGAAAACTAACCCACAGAGCAGTTACAGTCTGGGTAGCTCTCGACACTGTGAATTGAGACAATGGGCGGGGCTGTTGAGTGCTATATTCCGGGACGGGAGGTTTAAGGGGGTATTCTAGTCTAAAAACATAAACAAATCTATTTTTCCTTCATAAGAAGGAAGTTTAAACATGTAAGAAAATGCTCATGGAAGGATTTTTCGAAATTCTCATTATTTATCGAGTTATAACCTTTTAGTGACGCTGTTTCTACTTTAGTACGAAACTCAATCAAAACTTTTCTTTTATGGAAACACATCCTTTCATCGCATAAACCAACTTTTTTTTAATTTCACTATTTAAAATTAAAGTTTTTCTTCGTAAAAACGTGCATTTTCGATGATTTCTGTTACACAGTCTTAATCCAGCCAGCGAACAGTTAACAGTCTTTCTTATTGTTGGTGTGCGATGCGATTTTGTTCGCGACATCAATTCCGAGGTGGAAGTCTGATAGGATGATGCACCGCGTCAGTTTATATGCTGTCCGGTGAAGAGTGCTTAGTTATTTTTGCATCATACGCACATATTGTTACTGTTTTTGTGTTTTGTCAGAGATGGGTTGAACTGGATACTGTAATTTTGTGTTTTGTTCATGAGAAATGTGGAATAATGTTGGTGGTGAAACGAATAAATAATCGCCTGTGAACCAGTGCATTAGCTGCGAAAAAACCGCTGAGTTAGCTGATTGGTTGGATTAAAAAGCCTCTATAATACAATGGAGAATAACATTTTCGATGCATAATCATCGCGGTGCGTGCATCGACAGTGAGACAATGACTTGCGTATGATTCGCGCGAGGACAAGAATAAAATGAATGAATAATCATCGACTGCTTCTACAAGCCCACGTAAGTCATTCGCCTTTTTAAGGCCATCGATAAATTCTACTAAAGAACTCATACTTAAATTATGTGTTGTTAGAATAACTCAATTATGTTTGAAAGAATAAACAATCGATTTTATTAATAGATCTAGCCGACCCAGCGCACTTCGTCCCGCTCTAAATTTATCATTTGATTTGAGTAATTTCGAACATTCCCGTTTGAAATTGCTTTTGTACGATGTGCGATTCGCGATCGATAACAATCAGTTATTGAATGAAAAACTTTTCGAATTTAAATTGAAAGAATTTGAGCGAATCACATGTTCGCAGGGTTGCAACATATACAGATTATTCTGTATTTTACAGATTTTTCGCCAAATTTCAGATACAGAATTAAAAATTTTCAGCAAAGATACAGAATTTACAGATTTTTTTCAAATATAATTTTAAAAATTATTTTTTTTACAGTACATACATAGACACCAAAATTTATAAAAACGTTGAACGCAACGCAACGAGATGACTTTCGTTGGAGCAGCTGTTAGTCGGAATCTTAAGCGATTTGAAGAGCTTAGCTATTCTTTTCGTTCCAAGTTAAGTATGACAGGATGTAAGCTACGTTCACTCACGCGGTGGTTTTCATCTTCGAAAGTGGCTTTCTAACTCCAAAGACGTCCTAAAACGGGTCGGGGAAAGAAATCCTGGTTCAGAAAAATGCCTTCTGCTGGATAAGGCTAGCTCAACCGAGCGCGTGCTTGGGATGTACTGGCGTCCTGAGCAAGACGTCTTCACATACACCTACTCAGTGGGACAAGAGGAAGCACATCCTACGAAACGACAGATTTTGCGGGCCGTTATGAGCCTTTTCGACCCACTCGGACTACTCTCTCATTTCCTCGTTTTCGGAAAAATCATAATCCAGCAGATTTGGCGCGCGAAAACAGGGTGGGATGATCCGATACCGAAAGAGCTTTGTGAACGGTGGACTCAATGGACAGCAGAATTCAAGTATTTAGACCAGATTAGCATCCCACGTTGCTACTTCCCGCAAAGATCCGTGAAAGATATTTCGTCGTTGCAGCTGCATATCTTCGTAGATGCTGGGGAAGATGCGTATGCTTGCGTAGCATATTTACGGGCAGAGTTCTCCGAGAAAATTCAATGTGCAATCATTGGAGGGAAAACCAAGGTTGCTCCCCTCAAAACGCTTTCTATCCCGCGGCTGGAGCTCATGGCGGCAGTCATTGGAGTGAGATTGCGAAAGACCATTATGAATTTCCACTCACTCCCGATCGACAGATGTATATTCTGGAGCGACTCAAGGACAGTTCTGGCCTGGATCAATGCCAACCACTGCAGCTATCGGCAATTCGTTGCATGTCGTATTGGCGAAATCTTATCGAAGTCGAAGGTGGAAGAATGGCGTTGGGTTCCATCTAGAGAAAATGTAGCAGACGAAGCATCGAAGTGGGGCCGAGGACCCTGCCTATCAACAAGTGGCCGCTGGTTTACTGGGCCAGAATATCTTCTATTGCCGGAGGAACAATGGCCAGCGGACGTTAAGCCATTCTTAGAAACGACGACTGAGGAGATGAAATCGTGTTTAGTCCACCAGACAATAAATGGGGAGGTCGTCATTGATTGGTCACGGTTTTCCAAATGGCAACGTCTTTGGAGGACAATTGGGTACGTGCAACGATACGTGGAGAATTTTATGCTGAAAGCGAAAGGAAGGGAGCTGCAAGTTGGGCCATTAACGCAAGAAGAGCTTTACAATGCGGAAAAATGTCTGTGGCGGCAAATTCAACGGGAAAGCTATCCAGAGGAGATGAAAACGCTTAAAGCAGCTCAGAGCAAGCACCCGGATAAGCAGGCAAAGCTGCACGGTACGAGTAAACTCCGGAAGCTATCGCCATTTCTCGATACTGACGGAGTAATTCGTTTGGACACCAGAATTGTAGCGGCCACATGTGTATCCTACGATACCCGGTGTCCGATAGTGCTGCCAAAAGAGCACCCAGCAACTCAACTTCTAATTGAGTGGTACCATCGCAAATACCTACATGCAAACGCCGAAACCGTCGTCAATGAGGTGCGACAGCGATTTCATATCTCTAATCTCCGCACCATTGTACGACAGATCAAGAAGATTTGTTCACTCTGCAGAATCAGGAAAGCTGTTCCTGAAATACCACGAATGGCACCACTTCCAGCGGCCCGGCTGAGTGCGTACGAGCGTCCTTTCTCGTACGTCGGCCTCGATTATTTCGGCCCAACTCTCATACGTGTGAACCGAAGCGAGACAAAAAGGTGGATAGCACTATTTACGTGCCTCACCATCCGAGCAGTGCACCTCGAAGTTGTCCATTCTCTTTCCACAGAGTCATGTAAAATGGCCCTGAGGCGTTTTATAAACCGTCGTGGAGCACCGATTGAAATCCATAGCGATAGAGGCACCAATTTCGTGGGGACCAACAACGAGCTGCGCAGAGAGATGTCGAAGATTGATGACCAATTGGCAGAAGTTTTCAGTAACGCTCATACCAAGTGGGTATTCAATCCGCCCGGAACTCCACACATGGGCGGATCGTGGGAGAGACTAGTGAGATCAGTGAAAATAGCACTGGCTGCCATGTACACTACTAGAACTCCGAACGAAGAAACACTCATTACGCTGGTAGTTGAGGCCGAATGCGTGGTGAATTCACGACCATTGACATTCATTCCGTTGGAGGTAGAACAGCAGGAAGCTCTAACTCCCAATCACTTTTTGCTCCTGAGCTCTAGCGGCGTGGTTCAACGACCACAAGCATTGGCGGAGTCTGAATCTGCCTGTAGAAGTAATTGGAATCTGGGACGGGTGATGTTGGACCAATTTTGGCGTAGATGGGTCCGGGAATACCTTCCCACTCTTACGCGCCGATCCAAGTGGTTCGATGACGTGAAGCCCATTTGCATTGGTGATCTGGTGATCGTGGTCGAAGATGGCATCCGGAATGGTTGGACACGAGGACGGGTACTGGAGGTCATCGCTGGCCAAGACGGCCGAATTCGACAAGCCATGGTGCAGACAGCCTCGGGTCTAGTACGGCGACCAGTAGCTAAGCTGGCGCGATTGGATTTAAAGCAGAGTAAAACTGGTCTTGAGGTCTCTGACCAGTCTTACGGGTCGGGGAAATGTAACCGAGATTTACACTAACTACGGTTCGAGAATTGTAAGCCCCTTGGTCGTAGCGGAACGCGATTACGATGCGTTTTATCTGTCAACGCATGACGGAGCGCAATATGAGAAAACAAAGAAAGTCTCATTCTATAGCACGAGGTAGTGAACTGAGTACGCAAAAATATTAAAATTATACATTGGCTAAAATATTAGTGTACATTTATCACGATTTTCCAAGTGAGTCATTATATCGCAAGTTAAATTATTGAATTTAAATTGAAACATATCTATATAATGAATTACAGAATATTTATATTTATATTAATTCATATTGATTTGTGGATATAACCTAAAAGGGAGGATAGTATTAATGTAAGTGGATATAAAATAAGTATAATCCTTGAACTACAATAAATATTATAGCTTTTAGCACTATTATCACCAAGAACGCACGGTCTTTGATTGCTTAAAAGGATATTTACTCCCGTTCCAACAATAATCAATCCGCCAATCGTATATTGACTCATTTAAACAATCCTATGGCTAAACCGATTATGCTGTTCCTAAACTTTGTTCTACCGCTCATGAATAATGTTACTTTTCAATCAGGATGTTCTGAATTTTGCGAACTTTCTAATTAGACAAGAATGTAATTGTTGATCATGTTGGGTAACATATGTGTGGGAAGCTACGTGCAACGATTCAGCATAAGCGAACCTTGTTGTGTACGATTTAGAAGACTGTCTGAAGAAGTCCGAGGATGTTTACGTCGATGCAGGAGAAGCTGAAGATTGCATGCAGCTAGAAAGCTGACCTTCAAATCATCTTGTCTTGATTTTTATATTGAACTCGTGAAACAGATTTCAAAGCGATTTAATTTCAGCGATCCAGTTATCAAAACTGCGGTCTTAATAAACCCTCCAAATTTCGTCAAGCTACCAAACCAAAAATTGGTCATAATTCTCAATCCTAGTGCAAGACAGCGGTACTCAACCTTTTTTTCATATGGGCCACAAACACGTGTTAGTTATGGTGTCGCGGGCCACAAACAAATAAAGAAGAGTTCCTCTAGGAACGTGAGTGCCATTGAAGATCAAGAAGAAGAAGAAGAAGAATTAATGAATGCTTCCTCCGTGTGAGCAGCGCGAACGTTTTGAAGCAATTTGAGTAGATTGTCAAATTAATTCTAAACATTAACATGTACTGTGGATTGCTCGCTGTCCAGAGCACTACATGCAAATCGACGCACAAAGTTACATCATACTGTGCGATATCTATCTTTCATTCTTGATTAAAATCGAGCAAAAACGCTGTGTGTATCAACATTAGGAAAACTGCTGCCTGATAGCTGGAGCGAGACGAGACGAGACGAGCGAAATGACCAATTTGGAAAACTAAACTAAACACTCGACCTTGAGAAAGGTTCTGAAAGCCCCGCTGTCGTCTGGTCGCTAGTTGACTGATGAATTGCGGAAACTGTTATTTGATATCGCGAATGACTTGATTATACTCAATGAATAGACGGAGCTTAGATTGCAATATTTTCTCTATTAACATTGTCCGATTTAGGCTCGTCTGATTATGTATAATGAATCGATTTTTTTTTGTTGAGAATTTACGAATCGATCGAAATGCAAACCATCAGAATCCATTCAGAGCTAAAATAATGATTAACGTTAAAACTATTTTAAAAAAAACTTTGGATTGATTTCATATTTATATTTTCATACCCATATTTTCATTTTTATTCTCTAACGTCGACAGGATTGGGACAACTAGCTAATGCGTAAATGTGTGAATAATAATAATGTGTAGTGCCTCAAACTCCATTATTCGCATCTCATGTTAATGATTTCTTAAGTTTTCGTGATTGTTACACATACAAAATGGTAACGAGCCGCAGATAATGAGTGAAATAAAACAAAAAATCTAAAACAAAAAAAAATTTCCAGTTAACAGTAATGGAGAGGCGAACAGTATACGTCTTGCTACTTCATGCTATCGACGAGGCATGTTTTCTCCCTATTAAACAGGCTCTTTACTGTCAAGTTCATTTGCTTTAAGTCTTGAAAAAGACCGTTTAGAAGTTTGTCAAGGGAAGGTTCTTGGATTGAACCTACGATCGTTAGTTTAGTAAGCGAACGCGCAACCAATCGGCTTCGAAAACACTCTTTGAAAACTTAGTGTAGCATTTGTTAGATCGCATTTAGAATCTCTGAAGAGTGATCCTGCAATTTGGAAACTCAATTTGGGCTCTAGGATGTGGAGTCTGAATAAGAATTAGAATAAGGTTTTCAGAACATGGCATCGGAACCTAACTGTTAGAATCAAAAACTAGAAGTGGGATATATCTGTGATATAACCGCAAGGTGGACGTAGGACTACCGCTGGCTTGGCAATCGTTTGTTAGAAATTGCATCTGAATTAATTCTCAATGAATGAATATTTAGAAAGTGTGAGTGAATAAGTACAGTAGAACCCCGATTATCCGCGGAATAGTCTGGCAAAGTCAGCGCGGATAACGCAATAAAGTACCAAAAATGAGGTATCAATACAGAAATCATTAAAGTATCCATCTACAAGATCGTGTATATCCGTAGTCAGATATTGTGAAAGCTATGACCAAAACAAAATAGCAAAGAGTCTACCCCTCACTGACGAATTTCGAGAAGACCACGATAATTACTATGAAACTCGCTTTCGAGGATAAACTGCACCGCGGTTCTCTAACTATCTATCTTTCCAATGAGGTCGTTATCAACCATTTTGTTCAGTTGGTTAGGAGGTATTAACGCTCAAAATCTTGTTGATCCGGCGTAACGATCTCGTTTTCGAAACTTTGAACTAGCACCACAGTATAGAAATGAAAGACATAGTCGTACGTCCGTATTTCTTTTTGGTAACCTTTTCGAACCTTTCAATTATACAGATCTTCTTATTAAACTCGAAAGGTTTCCAACAAAGAAATCTATACGTCAAGTATTAACCCTGTGTGGTCGTTTGTCCGCCCTCAGCCACCACAGCAAGAAACCATGCTAATCTTATATTTTGCTCAACCAAGTATAAGCTTATGCTTCTCCAAAACGAAGCTTGATGTCTAGTGAACCTGTTCACAAATCAATACGGTGCTCCTATGAGTAATAGATAACGGAACTCAGTATCAAACAGAGTAGTCACCCACACAAGACAACGCACAGTGCGTTGAATGCATAGGAATGTAGGACAAAAATCATAACAGCAGAATTTAGCCATGTAATACTTTGGTGTGATGGAAAAGAGTGTTCATAAGTATCAGAACTACTGTTTGCATAAATGTCTCATGTTATTTGAATAATCGCATGAGTGTCTCAAGCGGTAAAATCTTTGTTCATCTATAATAAAAAGTTTTGATCATTTCGGATCAAAGAAATTATTATTTGATTAACTACTGGTTTAAATCATGTTGAAGTAGTTGTTTTGAAAGAGTAGAATAATTTTTTGCATCAGTGTCTTATGTCATCTGAATAATCTCATGTAGAAAAATCTCTGTTGAAGTGAAAAGTGCTGATTTTTTCGAATACACATTGCTGGCATTAAGTACACATTTATTGTATCAATGATAAAAGTGTTTAATATTCAACGAATAAAAATAAAAATATGTGTTGATTATACTTCATATGATTGACTCTTGGAGACTGTTTCGAAAGATTTTGACACGGAGAACAATTATAAAATATAAGTCCCAAAAGGTCGATTTTCGGCCAAAAATTTTTTTTCGAGATGACGTCAGATCTCGACGTTTCATGCATTTTCAAGTCATTTGACTTAAAAAAAAAACGATTTTCCAAACATCCTTGGAAGATTTTCGAGGATCAGAAAATCAAAACATTGAGCGCTTTGAGGCACCCCTAAATCATGTCCGATCGAGCTGAAACTTTGCACAGATCATTTTTATGGCCAATAAATATAATGAACATGGTCGGTTTTTGAAATTCGATGATGAAATTTTTCCCATGCATCCATTACCACCCTAATATACAGGGTTTTCCAACTTTCGTGTATAGATCACGTTGGCCATGCTTCACTGTCAATTTTTCGTAAATTTGGAAAAATGTCGTCGAACGAAAAAGAGCGTCGTGAATTAATCCTGTGCACTCATTTCGAGAATCCGGAGTTGTCACATCGGGACATCGGTAAGATGCTGGGAATCGTCCAATCCACGGTCAGCAGAGTACTAAAACGATACTTCGAGAACCTAACCATCGACCGGAAGGTGAAGAACGGCAAAAATGGATGCTCCGTCAGTGAAAAAGATCACAAGCGCGTAGTTAAGCAGTTTAGACGTGATCCGAGAAGTTCGGTCCGGGATGTCGCCGATAAGCTGAATTTGTCAAGTTCATTCGTCCAGCGGACCAAGCAGCGGGAGGGCCTGCGTACATACAAGGTTCAGAAGGCTCCTAACCGCGACGAAAGGCAAAACATGGTGGGGAAGACGCGAGCCCGGAAGCTGTACACCGAAATGCTGACGAAGCCGCATTGCCTGGTAATGGACGACGAAACCTACGTCAAAGCGGACTTTCGTCAGCTGCCGGGCCTGTTGTTCTTCTCCGCAGAGGACAAATTCAGCGTTCCGGAGGAGATTCGCAAGCAGAAACTATCCAAGTTTGCCAAAAAGTACATGGTGTGGCAAGCGATCTGCTCTTGCGGAAAGCAGAGCGCCCCCTTCGTGATAAACGGCATGGTAAACGGGCAGGTTTACTTTAAGGAGTGCCTACAGAAGCGCTTACTACCACTATTGAAGCAGCACGAGGGCCCGACCATCTTCTGGCCGGATCTCGCTTCGTGCCACTATTCAAAGGACGTGTTGGAGTGGTACGAAGCCAACGGGGTCACCTTCGTGCCAAAGGAAATGAACCCGCCCAACGCGCCGGAGCTTCGCCCAATAGAGAAATATTGGGCGATTATGAAGCAGGCCCTCCGGAAGAACCCAAAAGTTGTCAAATCGGAGGCGAACTTCAAGAGAAAATGGATTTCTGTTAAAAAAAACTACAACCTGACGTTGTACAGAACCTTATGGACGGGGTAAAGAGGAAGGTGCGAGCATACGGGCTTGGGCTCGAAGTATGAATAAAAAGAAAATGCCAAAAGTTGTTTAATAGTTTTTATTTTACTGTCTAAAATTTTCAAAAGGATCGGTCTACTGGGCGAATTTCTACAGCGTTTTTTCCGTGATGCAATTTGATGTGACACACCCTTTAGACACGATCTTTCGCATAACCCCACAAAAAAAATTCTAGCGGGTTCAAATCGCATGATCTGGACGGCCAATTGGCTGCACCAAAACGCGAAATTATGCGTCCCTCAAATTTCGTTCGCAATATGGCCATGTTCGGTCGTGTTGTGTGGCACGTGGCGCCGTCCTGCTGAAACCACATGTCATCCGTATCCATATCTTCAATTTGTGGCAAAAGAAAAATCGTTTAACATGCGGCCATAGCGCTCACCATTCACAGTTACTCCACCAGACCATAATGCGCACCAAACAGTGACTTTTGGCGGATGCAATGGCCTCTCAACAATCACGTGTGGATTTTCTAAGCCCCCTATACGGAAATTTTGGGTGTTCACATAGCCACCGAGCTCGAAATGTGCCTCATTGCTGGAGAAAATTTGACGCATTTTGCAGAAAATTCAGCATTTTGCTGCTGTTGTTCGTTCACCCAATCGACGTATGCCCGACGCATTCCATGGTCACCACGCTCTAATTTTTGTACCAGTTGGACTTTACATGGATGTAGGTGCAAGTCCAAATGCAAAATTTACCAATTGCTGAGCACACAGTGGAATCGAAACATTCGGGTCATCCTCCACACTGGCAGCAACAGCAGCAATATTTTCGGCCGAACGCACATTACGATGATGCACAGGTCTCACAATATCCGCTACGGATCCAGTTTGTTCGAATTTACGCACTACATTAGCGATTGTGTGCTCTGTAGGCCGTCCATGACGACCAAAATCCGTCCGTAACGCTCGAAAAACATTTGCCGCTTTTTCATCATTTTTATAGTATAATTTAACAAAATTAACACGTTGTGCGATGCTTAAACGATCCATATTGTAAAATGGCAGACATTCAACTAACGATATGACGTTTTGGTTGACAGCTATGGGCTGCGCAGGGCTGTATACTTTTGGAAGCCCGCAATGGAAAACCCTGTACAGTCAACTCTCCCTAACTCTATATCCAAGGGACCATCGAGTTAGGGAGGTATCGAGTTAGGGAAAATATCGAAATACAGATCATCGAATTGGGGAGAGTTGACTGTATATAGTTCACAAAAAAAATAAAAAAATGTAAGGGCTTGTATCTAAGACACCACCGCATATTTTCAACGTAGAACTACGCAATTATATTGTGCAATCCACTTGTTTACCACTTCGAATATTATTTTAGAATGCATCGAAATTTTTGTAATAGATTATGTTCTTCATTACAAATAAATTTGATGAACGTCCTTTTACGTTTGATATGTTGCCTAGGACTACCAAAATATGTGAAGGGAAGAATTGTCAAACTATCATTGTATTTTACATTTCCCTCTAAAATTATTGCACATCTCATGTTTACGTAGTTCTCGAAACGCAAAAGTTCATTCATCTCTAGTATCTGAAATTACGATTTTCCCAGGCTTCTCAGTTTATAAGTACGTTTTAGGAAAACATATTCCGGTCTGCACAACGACAAGCGAGTACAAAAGTACTCAACACCAGAAAATACCCCCGACTTGCATGTTTTGACGAAGCGATTTCCCCCAGGCACATTGATTTTGAAGTCCGTGTTAGGGAATCACAGCTCGGTGGAAACAACAATAACCTCGACTTGCATGTATATTTGCAAAGCGGATTTCCACAGGTACATCGATTTTGAAGTTGGTGTTGGGAAAACCGTAATTCGGGCCAGTCAAAACTTGGCAGTTAGGGCGTTTAGATAACGCTTGACATTTTACAGTTATTCAATTTTTCATCTCATGAAAAATAACATTTTATTAATCGTGATAGACACGTAGAAATATTTCCTATAAATTGATGCAAACATCTTTCCGATCTATTAGGAAATGTTCGAGTTATAAGCATTCGAAATACGGGTAGGGTTAGCACACAAATCGGCAGAACAAATGTATGGGAAAGTTCTTCCAGTTTTCATGAATTTAAACCGTTTAGAGATTAGCGAATTGTAATGTATAGCATATCAAACAAATCTTAGATAATTTCCGATCTGATTGGTATGCAAATCATGACAATTCGTTCACAGTGAAAATATTTATTAACGTTAACTTTAATTCATAAAAACGTGACCTGTTTTCTGATTTTCCACCCTTTCTGAAAGACGTAGTTCTACGTCAAAAAATTTTTTTTCATAATCTTGCATGTATCACTGCTTTTCAAGGAAAAAATATTCCGACCAGCACGACACCCATGCCGAAATTTAATACGACCGCAAAGGGTTAAATCAAAGAAGCACGTCTCACTGTTTGGCTTGCTAGATTTACGTCAGTAATGTTTGACTCTTGTGAACAATGTCTTATTCGAACTGAAAAAGCCCCAATTATTATCCAACTACCACGTGAAACGAAAAAAAAAGTCTGACAAAAAAGTCAGGAAACGTTTGCCTCACATCACACACACACACCTGTGCCACGGATTTCAATTTCCTTATCATCCACATTACAACATAATCTCCCATTTCAATTACGCCACCAATTATCCATGGTCGATTGCCGGCGCCAATGGTGCACATTTTCCCACCAAATTCCTCTCCAGAGTGTATGTGTGTGTATTTGAATGCTTCTATGCTTGTACCAGAAACAATGGAAAGCTGAGTTGCATAACATACCACCGCCCGTTTTGCTTTTTGAGACAACTAGGTTTTGTTCGCGCAACACTGGGTCCAGAGCATAGAACCAAGAGTGTGAATGAAGAGAGAAAAGCACAATAGCAGCATTCCGGTGAACAGCTTCCATTCAGGTGTGCAACTGTTCCCCGAACTGTTCCCATGCCGTTCCGATGGCTCAATTATATCACTCAATTGATGGTCGAGAAATATGTTCCCGTATTTTTGTTTTTCTCGCAGAGACTTCTTCGAATTTCCGTTTGGAATTTGTGACGGTTTTGTTAACGAGGTCACTTAAATTGGGCTAGTTTACAAAACTACATTTTGAGGTGAACATTGGCATTGTTGGGTTAATAATAGACTGCGTAATTTGAGGGGGTGGTGGACCTGCTCGTGGGAAAATCTCACGTTAAACTTGCGAGATTTTACGAATTGTGAGGCAGCCTTCGACGGGTTCGCATCTCGCACGGAATATTGAAATCCATCACGCGCTCCACATTACTCAAATATGGTGGCGTCAGAATGTGGGATACCAATTCTATACTGAGTGGCTGATGTGAACATAAAATTCAACAAGAAATGGTCGGTAATTTAAACTGTTTACAGTGTGCGAATGAGCTCAGTTTCACGGCGTATTAATCTTTAGGTCACGGTGTCGCTTGCTGCTGTCTGAAGGTATTTTATCAAGACTGCTCGATTTAACAATTCGTGAAACAAGCTTATTAATAATTGCTTGCGTCTTTCATTTTCTGCTCCCATCTCGCCAATTGCTTCCCCCCTTTGAGATGACAAATGACAATAAGAGGAATCAATCATAATGTGTCAGTTCGTCGACCTTGCCGCGGCTGCCTTCGATATGGGTGGTTTTGCACCGTTAACACTCCCACTCCCACTCATTCGCCATTCACAGCTCTGAATTTAAATTGACTGAATCGCGCCCAACAACAAATACACCGCCGCTGGATCGCGACCGCCTCGTAAAGGAAATACGATCAATTGCAAAAGAGCGGAACGCGCGTGAAAACCGAACAATGCGATTTTTCAATTTCTACTTTATACAAACGTTCTTCGCTGGGATTCATATTGGTGTTCGACAGAGATGCCAGATCTACAGAGTTAACCGTGTATCAACGTGATTTGTTCAATATGTACGGTAACGCACATGATCCGTACCGAAAATTTACGGAATTTGGTACAATCTCAAGGGATTTATAAGGGCTTTTGTTTCCGGTGTATGATATTTCGCTCCCTTCAGAAATAACTGCTGATCAAGTGCTAGCACCAGTCATCAGCCTTAGAAATGGGTCAATATTGTTGCAAATCAGCAGCGATTTACAGATGAACATTCGGTCCTTAACTCGAGGTAATGGAACAGTGCAAGCAAGCCGGTCAGCTTCGATCATTACTGCGATTTTATCGAAATTTTCGACAACGGGCCTGTCTTTGCGATGCATTGTAATACTTGAATTGAATCGACGAAACCAAAATTGAACATGACTGTTTCAGTATCGAAACCATAAACACTATTCACAATTTTAGCAATTTTTTTTATTCACAATTTATTTCGCTTGTATCGAAGAACAATAGCCGAACTTTCTTTCATTTTGACACCCTATAGATCACAAACGAACAAAAAAAAAAACAAAAATTCATTATTGATTATTTCTAATACAAAAATTTCAACCTATAATTTTTTTACTGGAAATGTTGCATTTCAACGAACGAAATGTTATTTTCGCAAAAAAATACATATTTAACAAAGTATAATTTGTATGGGTTGCTGCAAACGCTGTCAATCCTCATTGCGTGCTGGAGCATTTACTGCAAATTAAAAACATTGATACAATTTCAAGTCAATTCAGTGAGTTTGATTATTTACGTACAATATAACTTTTTATTTCGCAGGGAATGAAAAATCACAGAAACTCTTAAAATAGAAAGTCTTCGAAGTCACACGGAAAAAAAACTGGCATCTCTGGTGTGTGTTTATTGTTGCTGTTGTTGTTTTATATATACACGAAGATCCCGTTCCCGCTGCTCGCTCGCCATGCGTTCAATTCCAGAGAAAAAATAATATTCAATAAAAATAAAATCGGTGGCTCACAGAGAATTTTTGCTCCACGCGCGGGGAGGAATATCGCTTATAGTTTCCATTGGCCGATTTTATGCCATTACCGGCTGACGACCGCACGTTGGTTTCTCTTGATGAACATGCAATGAAAGGATGGAGCTTACATTTTTGACCATACACGATTACAACGCTCAATCTCTAATTCGGAATAAATTAAAAATTTCATATTTAGATTCAAGATTCAGACGCCTTGCGGTCTGCAGAAATGTTATGAAAAATTAGAAGCTCTCAGTTCAACACTATTTAATGGGGGTCTCCGTAGCCACATTGGTTGCGCGTTCGCTTAGTAAGCGATCGATCGTGAGTTCAAAACTCAGGGCCCTCATTGACCATCTTTGTGTGGTTACAGAATAGCTACGTCCACGCAACAGTCATCAGCGATGGAGATCGATCCACGATCGAATAAAGATCGATTCGTCCATACAACTGCTCTGCTCTGCAAGAAACATCGGGCTGCTGTTCTATAAATAACTCAACAATGATCAACAACTGTATCCGCTGCCCGGTCTAACTGGATAATGAAAGAACAGATAGAAAACTCATACGCCTAAATGGCTACTGTGTAAATGTGTACCATATGCAATGGTATAGTAGGGAATAGTCTAACGCCGAAAAATGGCAACTGTGTAATGTGCTAATTATAGATACGATAAACATGTGACATGTACACGATTAAAATTCGGCTCTGTTACAGCTAAAATGCTAATGAGTCTAAAATAAACAAAAGGGATAAAAAAAACACTATTTAAATGAATGAATAATTTATAATTTTCATTATTGCAATAGACTGTCAGAGAATGTCCAAATTGGTTGGTGCCAAAACTCTTTGATTCCTCTTGTGACTCTTGTGATTCTTGTGACTCTAGTGACTCAAGTGACTCTAGTGACTCTAGTCACTCTAGTGACTCTTGATTCTTGATTCTTTTTTTTTTTATCCCATTTATTTATTTATTAGGCTCATTAGCATTTTAGCTGTAACAGAATCGGTTTTTTTTTTAATTGTGTACATGTACATATGTTTATGTTTCTATAAACTGTAAATTACACAGTAGTTAGTAGTAGCCATTTAGGCGTTAAGTTTTCTGTTCCATTACATTATGGTAAATTACACAGTAGTAGCCATTTCGGCGTAAGGGTATTCTTTTGTTCTTCCATTGTTCAGCAGACCGGACAGCGGAGACAGTTGATATTGATCATTGTTGGGTTATTTATAGAACAGCAGCCCGATGTTTCTTGCAGAGCAGAGCAGTTGTATGGATGAATCGATCTAATTTCGACCGTGGATCGATCTCCATCGCTGATGATGTTTGCGTGGACGTAGTTTTTCTATAACAATACAAAGATGGTCAATTGAGGGTCCTGAGTTTGAACTCACGACCGATCGCTTAGTAAGCGAACGCGTAGCCAAGTGGCTACGAAGACCCCCATATTCTTGATTCTTGATTGTTCTGATCTTGGTTTTAAAAAAATTTGATTCCTCGATTCTTCGATTTTTTTTATTTTTTTTCATTTCTCAACGTTGGAAAGTATTTTTTATTTTCATATTTTGTTTTTGTTTTTATTTTTCAATTTAATTTTTTTTAAATTACCAATTTTTCATTTCTTTAATTTTTGAAGTTTCCAAATTTTCCAAACTTTTCATTGCTTCAATTTTGCGTATTATCATTTTCCAATTTTTCAATTATTCAATTATTTGATTTTGCAATTTATTAATTCATCAATTCTTCAGTTCCTTAAAAGTTCCAAATTTTTCAATTGTTAGATCTCAATTTTTTTTTATTATCGAGTCTTTCTATTTTTAAATGTTTTTAATTATCAATTTTCAACATTGTTACAATTGTTTATACGAGGGTCACTATTTATATTTCGGGAATAGGAACAAAAACAAATAGTTAAGCTGCGAATATATTTTTATTGTTTTTCAAAGTACAAAGTACAAAGTACCACGATGATCGATACACTTTTGCATGCGCTTAAACCAATTTTCAAAGCATTTATTCCAATCGACACGAGCTTTTTTTTTGAGCGATTGTCAAATAATGTGGTATCCAACGTGAACATAATTTTCGCACAACTAAGTGTTCATGTAAAATCGCATATATGCTGGTGGAACTAATGCTTAGGGATGCCTCAATCTCACAATAGGTTACATGACGATCTTGCTTAATCATTTCGTGCACAGCATCGATGTTTTCTGGCACTACAGTCGATTTTGGACGACCTTTACGAAACTCGTCGGACAGCGAACTACGACCACGATTGAATTCACTATACCAGCGATACACAGTGGTTTTTGATGGAGCTTCATCGCCAAAAGTCAAATTAAGTTGATTGACGCACTCTTGTTGTGATAATCCGTTGAAAGTCGTAAAAAATCATCGCACGAAAATGTTCACGATTCAGTTCCATTTTTTTGCCGATACCAAACTTTCAACTAAATATAAAATAAACAAATAGCGTCCGTATGACAAAATGTTCTGAGTACGTATATCGTCAAAAATGTCAAACTTTACGATGGAACCGTCAGAGGGACTCACATGACATCAGTGTTGCCAATTACCGAAATATAAATAGTGACCCTCGTATATACAGGTAAACTTCGATATAACGTACATTTCACTTTCAAAATTGTACGTTGTATCGAATTGTACATTATATCGAAGCATAATAAAGTACTCATAATACATTCTTGTGTTGCTGTTTTAGTAAAGTTAATGAATAAATTCAATCAAAAGACAAAACCAACCTTTCTCATGATGTTTTCCTTCGTACTGTTGATTAAAGCTTGATTTATTTAGAATCCGGAATCACAAAACCAGCTGTATTTCTGGATTGATTTAAGGTACAAAACTTGTTTTAGCATCACAATACAGATAATTCATTTTTCTATCAGAAAAAAAATATTGAAAAAAAATTTCCTTTACACTTTGGAAATGTATACGTTATATCGAGGGTACGTTATATCGAAGTTTCCCTGTAGTAATAAAAATATAGATCGACTCCTTAAAATTTATTAAATTTTAAACTAAACCTGTAAAAATAAACGAATAATAAAATATATATCAATTTTTCAGTTTGCCAATTTTCCGATTTTTTAATTATTCATTCTTCAATTTTTCTATTCCTCAATTCTCAATTTAAATTTTTTTAATTTCTTAAAATTTTCAAATTTTTATGCTATCAAAAATTGTGTTTTTTTAAAACAATTTTATTAGTTAACTTCTCAATTTTACAATTTTCTAGCTCTTCAATTCATCATTTTATCACTTTTACAATTATTCAATATTTTTATTCTTTAACCATCCAATTCTTAGTTTCTTCGTTTTTTCTATTCTTCAATTCTTCTATAGTTGGATTCTTGGAGTTTGGAGTTCTTGCCGTAATTTTGCGTTTAATTTCATAATTTTCAAATTCAAATTTTAAAGTTTTGAAATTTTTTAATTCAATTCTTTAATTCTGATATTATCCAACGATTCTTCCGTTCTTCAATTTTCTAATTTTTCAATTCATCATTCTTAAATTTTTAAATTTTAATGATTCTTCAATTCAATTCTTGGATTTTTAGATTCATGCCGTGTTCATAAATATTGCCGTAATTTTGATTTTAAAAATTTTTAAATTAGAAATTTTTAAGTTTTATTTTATCAAATTAAATTCTTTATTTCTGCGATTTCCAATACCCCAATTCTTCAGTTTTGTAAAATAATATAGCTTGCCAATTTTACGATTCTTCAATTCCCTAAACCATCATTTTTTAAATTTATTATTCTTCAATTTTTAAATTTTTAATTCTTCAGTTCAATATTTTTCAATTTTAAATTTCTTAAATATTTTAATTATTATATTATCAGAATTTTTATTTTTTCTATCACGTTGAGCCCCGCGTCGGTCCCTAGGTCTATTTTTACAATAAGTATCTTTGGGAGCTGAGACCGACACTGATATTGTGCAAACGCTCTTGAAGCGGGCTGAATGAAAAGCGCAGCAAGAAAAAATCGGGGCTTAACGTGTTAAATTGCCAATTGCAAAATCTTTAATTCTTCAATTAATCTAATTTTTTTTTAAAGTTAAATTTTGAAAGTTTCTAAGTTTTTGAATTCATTTTTTTAAATTCTGCGATTATCCAATACCCCAATACTTTAGTTATTTGAATAATATAACTTGTCAATTTTGCAATTCTTCATTTCTACAATTCAAAATTTTGAAATGTTTGAATTTTTAAATTTTAAAATTTTTTAATTTTTCAATTTATCAATTCATCAATTCTTCAGCTCTTTAGAATTTCTATTTTTTTTTTATTGTAATTGACTTTTTTTACTGTCAATTTTTCACATATTAAATTTTTTTTAAACACCAATTTTTAACATTGTTACAATATCCTTATATCCCATCCTTTTCCTGGAGAAAATATGTCACTCTTCTAAACCCGAATCGAAAGCGAGTAATCAGGTTTTTACCTTACTAGCCATAGAATTAAGGAAAAAATTATATATGGTAATAAAAATATAGTTAAGAATTCGGCTCCTTTAAATTTATATAACTGAACCTGTAAAAATAAACGAATTATAAAAAAAATAATTTTTCAGTTTGCTTTTTTTATTTTTCAATGTTTTAATTCATCATTCTTCGATTTTTCAATTCTTCAATTCTAAACTTTTAAATTTTTAATTTCTTAAAATTTTCGAACTTTCAAGTTTTCAAATTTTTATATTATTAAAATTTCGAATTATTCGAATTGCCAATTTCTTAGTCCCTCAATTCTTCAATTCGTAAATTCATCAATTTATAAATTCTACAATTCTTTAATTCGTAAATTCATCAATTTATAAATTCTACAATTCTTTGATTATTCTATTCTTCAATTGTTCAATTTTTCAGTTCTTCAATTCTTAGTTTCATCGTTTCAATTCATCATTCTTCAAATTTTCAATTCCTTTTTTTCAAATTCTTATGTTTTTTTAATTTTTATTTTACCAAGATTTTCAATTTTTTAAATTTCCATTTGCCCAATTCTCGGTTCAGATTCTTGTTAAAGTCTCTTTAGAGCAGATTCAGTTAAAATATTCAGATTTAAATACCAGATTCAAATCTCAAATCTAGATTCAGACTATAGGTTTTGGATACAGATTTCAGATTCAGATCTTGGATTAGCTTTTCAGATTTGGATTCTACGTTTATTTTGTTTTGGAGTTTCAGCTTAGATTCGAATTGTAGTACCATATTCAGATCTAAAATTTTAATTCTTCACTTTGAAATTCATTTCCCTAGATTCAAATGCTAGCTTTTCCAGATATCGATTTTAGAGATATTCTTATTCCATAATACGGATTTTGATTACATATTTCAAATTGCAAGTTGAAAATCTCGATTCCAGTTTTAGATTCAAAATGATTTTGTTAGCTTGTCGTGTCACGCCCAATGATTCTGCTAGTTTCTGTTTCGTTTGACTAGAATCATCATAAAGTACCTCCAATTCTGCAGCGTTTCAACAATTCCGGGATACATGTTGTCTTCGCATTGAATGCTAATCGAAGCAAAAACGTTTAAGAACAGTAACTCGAAAGGCCATCTTAAGATCCAGAAAACGAAAAAAAAACATTTCATACAACATACATTTCGCGGTAAAAATAAAGTGAACGGCACGTCATTGGACTTGTTTTACGAGTCAGTGGAGCGTCAAAGATAATAATGGGTTTCCAGACAAAATGAACACTTTTCAAATAGAAATTATGAATGAAAATTCACTTCTCCGTATCAAATTAGTGTTCAATGTGAATGGAAAACTTTCTTCTCTTCATGTGGTAAAATAATCTCTTACAAAAAATGTATCTATCTACCGCACAAAAAAAGTTTTTTTTTAAATGTGTACCGAACACGGTTTTTTAAAGCTACTGGTAAAGTTTTGCACGATTTGTTTATGCGGTCCCTATCCCCCGCACAAAAAAAGGTTTTCCTGTACTTAGATGGTGTCTGGAACCCATCGAGCATAAAATTTAATCTCCAATCTGCCATATAAGAGTAGAAAACAACCCATTTGCAGTACTGCATACGCGGTCCCAACTCAAGGTAAACGAGTAAAATATCGATAAAAATATTTATAAAACAATTTATTTTTAAGAAATTACATTTTTTATAGCATTATTTCAAACTCGTAAAATTTCTTCTATTATTAATTGATTTAATAGAAGAAATTTTACGAGTTTGAAATAATGTTATAAAAAATGTAATTTCTTAAAAATAAATTGTTTTATAAATATTTTTATAAGCAAATAAACAAATCACCCATGGGAGAAGTAAAGGAAATCGGGGTTTTCGAAAAAAATTTCTGATGCCAAATGTCTTCAAATTGCATAAAACGTCAAGATCTAGTGTCATCTCGAAATTTTTTTTTTGTCAAAAATCGACACTGGGATTTTTTCGGAATACGAGGTAAAACGTATGATTTAGGGTGCCAATGATAATCGTCATATCAATTTTTCATACGGGACTCCCTGCGAAATGTTGATTTGCACGATAAAATGCCCTATGCAAAATATTAGCTCATTCGGACTTCATTTACTATTGTCGCAGATGTCAAAATTTAAGTTTTCTGATAATCTAAAAATCACCCGGTAACCAGGTAAATTGGAGTTTTAAAAAAAAAAGTTTTTCGTGCCAACTGTCTTAGAATTACATGAAACGTCGAGATTTACTGTTATCTCGAGAAAAAAATTTTCGTCGAAAATCGATTTTTCTCACACGGGAAAACGACTATGTGCCAAAAAGTCAATTTTTGCCAATTTTTTTTTCGGGATAACCCACGGTGTCAATTTTTGAAAAAAAATATTTCGAGATGACACTAAATCTTGACGTTTCATGCAATTTGAAGACATTTGCAATTTTTTTTTCGAAAACCCCGAATTTCCTTCATTCACTCATTGGGTGATTTTTCGGTTTTCAAAAAACTCAAACTTTGAGGGCTGTGCGACACTAGTCAATGAAATCCGATTGAGCTGATATTTTGCATAGGGTAGTTTTTCGTGGGAATCAACATTTTTAATCAAGTTCGCTTTAAAAATTCGAAGGTCATTTTTTTCCCATACATCCATTGGCACTCTAATATAGATAGATACTCTAACTTTCCGAATGGTTTTCATAATTTGTTTTAGCATTCAAACCAGACGCAGACTAAGACACATCAATCGTTCTCGAGTTAAATCGTGAGGAACGGACCCCAAATCATGTTTATTTATATAGAAAAAAACATCGGTATTTACCTTCCGGGCAATCCAATATAATGAGTTACTAAAACCCGGCGAAAC
Organism: Toxorhynchites rutilus septentrionalis; assembly: GCF_029784135.1. Classification (NCBI taxonomy): domain Eukaryota; kingdom Metazoa; phylum Arthropoda; class Insecta; order Diptera; family Culicidae; genus Toxorhynchites; species Toxorhynchites rutilus. Next base: position 295,722,129 of record NC_073745.1, on the reverse strand, counting down.
CGTTCGTTCAGAACGCTACCGACATCGAATGGTCAATTCCAGCTTTCTATGTAAAACGACCATATTATCTAAGAAAGGCAACATAGAGTAACATTGCTTCATGATAATGCTATATTACAAAGTGCAAAACCAGTCGAGGAAACATGGAACTAGACTTAATCCAATTACTACTCACAGTAGAACCCCGATTATCCGAGGTCTGGCAAGGTCACCTCGGATAACGCAATAAAGGACTAAAAATTAAGTGCAAACGGGAAAAAAATTATTTCAGTATGATTTATCAATACAGAAATCATTCAACTATCCATCTGTAAGGCATGCCCAAAACAAAAGATCAAGAGCCTACCATTCACTGATATATTTCGGAAAGTTCTATAGAATATTCGGATAATCGAGTTTGTATTGTATTTGCAACGATGGGACATGCATTTGCTGAATAAAACTTTTAATTGCCGTTGATATGGATGGCACGAATGAAATGGAGAATCGAGTACTCTTTTCTGACATTTATTGGTGTTGGTAATGAACACAGGTGCGCGTATAACCGTGCATCACATGAACAGTCGCCACTAATCGGTTGAGTTCCTGTTATTATTGAATCAGTGTCATATTACAGCACTGGCATAAAATCGCTTCGGAATTAACGATAATTGGATTGCATTGTGTCTTATGCTACCCGCTTTCTTTCTCCCCAAACTTATGCGAATGCAAGCATCGGACAACGCGCAGGCAATGCAGTAATCAAAGTTCGTTAACATTATCGCGCCAACGTTGAACACATGATGCAACAAAATCCAATAATTGAAGATTGGCGTGTCATGTTCTTTTTTCGGATGGGATTTTTCGGAAGGCGCCTCATGGAATGGCGATTGCGTGCGACTTACCTTGCCCATTGCTGCTAACACTGTTGCCCTGTGTCAGTATGATCTGGCTTTCCAGCTCGTGCAGTTCCGATTTGAGTTCCGCCAGTTTGTTGTTGCTCTTCTTCACTATCGAGGCCACATCCGACAGCGAGCGTCTGTCGGTGGCCACTTCACGGAGCTTTTCGGCTCCCTCTTTGATTTTGAGCTCCTTCCGGATCTCTCGCCGGATGGCTTCTTTGATCTCCTCCAGTCGGTTAGGCAGCAGACTCTCGGGCAGATTGTCGGCGAGTCCATATTTGTGGCTGAGCTCGTACAGGACCGGATGTTTGATGTAATCCCCCTGAGAAAAGAGACGAAAAGAGAAACGCTATGAGAAACGTTGGTGCACACACGAGTGATAAATCCACTTGAACTTGAACTTCTGCGATATGCATGTTTCGGAACGAAAGGTTTTCAAGGTGCGCGCTCGCGCGAAATTTAGCGGTGACATACGTGCGATGAATAACGACTGCCTCCAAATCGGTCACATGTTTCAGCACGCAAGAAACTGTTCTCCTAAATCAGGTAAACTGCAACATTGAGGGAGCTTGTTTCGCTAGGTCATAGCGCAGAAAGGTGTCAGGTTTCTAGGTTATACGCCGTTCCCAAAGGGGTTTAATCCAATTAAGCTGCTGTTAATAGCACAAATTGACTTACAAATCAGACGCAAAGAGAACACGAACAAAAACGTGTGGGTCACCGAGAGGCACAACACCGATAAGAAAGGGTAAGTGAGTTGGCGCCTTCATATTGGAGGGCAAAAGTAGCGGCAAGATAACCGTTACTTACACCAGATGTTTTACTTTTTTTCCCATTTTTTCGCCTTTCCCAGACAGCAAACAACATTGAAATTCAAATCACGTGTCTCACTGCTCCCCAATCACCGATCGTCGCGCGGGAAAGGTGGCAGTGTCTATGTCTCGAAGGCTCCTTCTGGTGCCACAACGGACGGAAGATGGGTCCAAATTGCTTTGCATACGGCCAAGGAGGCGAGAGGAAGCTCTCACGAAGTCCACACGAGAAAACACAATTTGCATGGAATTATCATACATTTTAGGTGTTTTTATTCTCTTTTTTTTATCATTCCTCAGCCGGTGTTCACCGGCTGGCCCGGAATAGCTTGCACACAAACACACACACAACACGCGCGCGCTTGGTTTAGTTTTCATCCAAATCATCATCAAAAAAGGCCTCTGCAGGGGGTTTGTGGAGTTCTCCCTGGATGAATGCGAAAAGTTTATCCGTATTCTCGCGAGGTCTGAGGTTCCATTCTGTATGAGGAATTTTTAAACAGGCGGATGAATAATCGCGTCTGCAGAACGCGTGGCATGTTCGTAATCAAATTTAGAACAAAAAAAAAACTTTTTCCTAGCTTGGTAGATCTGGCCCTGTCAGCATACAAAGCTTTATTTGTGGAACTCCATTCGTATTTCCACGAAAGTTTGGCGTTTGCGGTTGATAGCGGATAGATATGAGATTGGTATACTGAATGATTAAATATAATAAATCAAACCAACTTTGTATTACCAAAGCGAGGATTTTTTTTTCTTTTTTCAATTTTTTTAATCTTTTTTCCTCTATACATTCAATTCCATGTAAAAATTTTAGAAGGAGGTGTCCAGGACACGACCGTATTGTTGACAAAGGATTATGTAGTTTTTTATTCAATTCGATTGTTTATCATTTTGGATATATTTTTAAATGCATCGAAATTTCATCTTCATTGACACTTCAGTAGAAAATTGAAAAAGGCCGATGGTTTGCGTGGTTTCGTAGAAGCAGATGGAGATGATTGATTCATTATTCATTCTTGTTTTCGCGATAACAATAAACAAGTTGATCACATCTCGAAATTAGTATTCTTATTGAAGAATTTTCTACCAACTCGACTGACCATCTCAGATTGCAGTGAGAATTTGTAGGTGTGAATACATTAACAATTTTCACCTATTTGAAATCTCTAAAAAAAATCTAGGTGATTTTTTTGAAAGGACCTGACTTTTTCTTTCATTTTCAATTTCTGGCTTGAAACTATAATATCTATAAAATTGTGGTCAAAGAATGAAATATAGGAGATTGTGTAAATTTTCATTAAAACAAATTTAAAGCTGGAAATTTAAAAAAAATCAAGAGGATAAATAATTTGCGTCCTTGAAAAAAGCCCATATTTTAATGTTTTCCAAAATTTTCCCAATACAGTATTATATCGCTATCTTTACTTGAAACAAAATTGGATAGAAAGTTGCCGTCTTTGACAAAAGTCCTTATTTTAATATTCTCTCAAACTTCGCCCAATACACTTTATCACTATCTTGACTTCAAACAAAATTAAGATTGTAATTTTTCCAAAGAAAACATGAAAACCATTTCTTGCCAAACCACTATTGGTGGTTCTCAGATTTTCGTGAAAAGTGATTACTGATTGCATTTGTTTTTTATAGTTTACATGGTGCACCCGTGGCCGAGTGGTTAGCGTCTCACATTACCATGCCGGGTGTTCAGGTTCGATTCCCATTCTGGCCGGGGGATTTTTCGTCAGAGAAATTTCCTTCGACTTGCACTGTGGTCACGCGTATTCTAGAGCTTGCCCCTCGGAATACATCCAAGGCGTGTTATTTGGCATTAAGTATGAATAAATGACGCTAGTTAATGCATACGTTGAGACGCCAAAATTTCCACAGGGAACGTTATCGCCATTCAAGAAGAAGAAGTTTACCTGGCCTAGCAACCAAGGGCGCTATATTTTTTTATATTTTTTTTAAAAGCTGAGGGTTTTCTACATAACATATCCAAAAACCAGAGAGGTGTTGTTTTCGTTTTTGAGTAATTATTTTTTTGTGATGCATGTTCTCAGTCTTCATTCAATATTCCTACGCAACGAGACTAGATCTATGGCGACTAGAATCCAATGTTCTCACTAGTGTATTTTTTTTTCAAAAAAGACTTGGCTTCAATTTCATATGTCAATCATATAAATTGGTCTAGTAGTTCAAAAGATATGAATTTTTGAATGAAGTCATTTTCGTGAAAAAAATTTTTTTGGACCGTCGACCATAACTTTAAAAATTATAACTCAAAGACAAAAAACGCCTCTCTGATTTTGGATATGTTATGTAAAAAACCCAGCTTTAAAAAAATATAAAAAATAATATATTCATATAGACTGCATAGTTTTACTAGCAACACCGCTCTTTTTTCCCATTCGTTGCTCTCCGCAAATGGTGACCGAATGATGACGTAATTTATCTTGTATCATTTATTGCTTTGCACTTGTCTGTGCAGTGGGTTTCGCTATAGTGGAGCGGTTCATATGCGGTATATATGCGATTCAAACTTGTATGCAGGCTTCGAAAATGGTTTGCGATGTTAGATACAGCTCGAATATGCAAAGAACAGTCTTCGTTCCTCTCTTGGTTTAATCATTTAGTGTAACACAAGTGATTACTGTCACTCATACAAGTATCTGAATGATCCTCTCATATTTGGTTATATGTTCGTGAGAGGTTACTTGCATGACACATTGTGTATTATACGATTTTGATCGAAATCCAAACACTGGCGCTCTATGAAGCTTCACAAATGCTCCGCGTACTTGAGTAGCTTCTATACGTGTATGTTGGCTACTCGCAGGCTAAAGCAAGTATAGAGGTCAATTAATAGAAGTAGTGTTAAAGCATAGAGGCTTAAAACAACTTCAGTTCATTCGCCATTATCCTTGAAAAACGCCAATTAGGAAAACTGCAGCTCTATATCATGACCTTGAGAAAAGGCATTTGGAATGTTTAGTCCGGTGACTTATGAATGCTGATTTGTTGACATTGGAAATAAGATTTATTATATACTCGCCTAGCTCATATTTCTCTCCTGCTTTGCTCCTTTGCGATGGTGCAAGCTCTGAATTATGTTTGCTTTGTGCATATTCTGAGGCGGAAAATTTTGCACGTCTGTTCAGTACTGTAGCAAAATAGGAATTATGGTTGGACAGAACGAGCATATTTATAGAGCTTTTGTTGCCAGCCGACGCCATGTATCAACCGCAGACCAATCATGACATATGTATATTTATTTGTTACTAGCTGACCCGGCAAACTTCGTTCCGCCCAAAATTTGTTTTTTGTTGTCAATACCTTCAAACATACACGTTTTCTTACTATGAGCAAGTTCATGGGTCCAATCGCAGACACTTTATCACTGTTCATTGATTGATTTTCTGTTCGACACCGTTGAATTTACCTTTTACTATAAAATTCCTAGCATTTCTAACAAAATTCATCATTATAATATCAGATTATTCTCAGACACAATTCTCGTTCAAGATTTTTCAACCACTTGCAAATAACATGTTTCTCCGTTACATGGAAAAAATATTTTATACAGAAAATATGATAGCATAAAGACAGCCCTAAATCGGACAATTCCTCCCTCGAGTTCTACTCTTATCAACACATCCGGCGATCATTTTTTGGTATAGATAGAAGAAGATATAGGAGTGCGTTTCATCACATTAAATTCCATTTCCAGTTTCGAACAAAGATCAATTTCGCTAGCGCAAACATCAAATGGACTAACAGCACTTGTCACTATTTAATTGTAGAACATATAGGACTTTAATTTTCCGAATTTTCCTTTTTTCCTCCAAAATTTTCCGAAAATTTGCAATTGTCATGTTTGGTTGGAATATTTTTGGTTGAAATATGTGTAATATTTTTATGGGACCCCCTCTTCATTCACGAGAAGGGAGGGGTGTCATACCATTATAGAAACATTTCTCATACCCAGAAACCTCGAGTTATGCAGAAGTTTGTGTTTCGTTTGTCTGGCAGCCCCCCTTAGAGACGGGGGGAGGGGAATGTATTCACCATAGAAACGTTTCGTGCCCCGTAAAACCTTCACATGCCAAATTTGGCTCCATTTGCTTGATTAGTTTCCGAGTTATGCAGAAATTTGTGTTTCATTTGTATGACAGCCCACACACAGAGAAAAACAAAAATCTCACATTTTCACACTACACATTTTTTCTTTCGAATTAGATGATTATTGCACTCCTTCGTTTAGTCGAGAAGTAGTAATAACACTCAAAACCGTACACCCAAACATAAGGCTCCTGTTTGAAAAATTAAAAACTTACACCCCAGTATAGAAATTGAAGACCACGTCAAAAATAGTCCAATGAAACTTCTAGTGCATAATCCGCACCAAAATTCCTTGGATTCTCGAAGTTCCAGATACGGTAATTTTGCTCATTGACGTAGTCACTAATTTGCAAATTGTCGCAAAAACGTCAACAATCCTAGAATGTACGGTGCTGTTGATGGTCTGGTGCATTTGACTCTTGTGTTATTTGGTCCCTGGGGGAATGGATTCCTAAATCCTTTGTCAAAATTCGGTACGGTGTGGCTTCCTTCAACAACTGTGATATTTTTTACGGATCGTCCGGAGCGAATATATTTCGGCCTCTTCAAATCGAATATTGAGTCAATCTACTGCTTATTCATTGGCTATGTTGAACTCATAGTACTGTTGGCACGAATTTTGCGCACCGTGTTCGCAATTAAATGTGAATCAGGGTTTGAATTTTCACCAGAGACAACGTTTTTATAATTCCTCTATAGAGCAGTCACCCTAAGAAATTGAGAATAAGATATATATTATAACAAATTATTTTTTTCTTTTATTTCGCTTATAAATCACAAACAGTGAAGATAATAAAACAAGTGAACAATTTAACGAACAAAGAAGCATATTTCACGATTGTGTGCGAATGTAAATTCTGTATTATGCGAACTTTCTTTCAGCAGTTCCCGTGAATGTTGTGTATAATACGAAGTTTTGTGCAACAATTCATTTTATCAAACTTATTCTAGTCAGAGTGATAGAAATAAGGGAGATGTAGATGGTGGAGTGGGTTCATGAAATCGCTGCTATTCCACAGCTACTTTCTTTTACATAAACAATTATGTTTACACTTAGTTGGCTACTGCTTCTATGTGAATACGCTATTTTTAGTGAGCTTTTTCATGTGGTAGGGGAAGTGAGTAGTGTGCAGTAACAATGAATACTTATGGAATCATGCCGGGTTAAAACGAATAAATAAAAGCGATTACATTTTCCCACCTATAATGTTCCGGACAAGTATAATATCGACGAGGCAGTGAAGAAAGACCTTCTATGTTAATAAAATTCTATATTTCTGTGACTGCACTATTAATTAATGGTTCGGGATACTTTCTACCAGTTTAATACTAACAACCCGTTTGATATCCAGTCCATACAACAAACGGTTCTTTTCAAGGCTACCATTTGGAGTTTTAAAGGAGAACTCAATTCACAAGCATTATTCCAAACAATCAAAGTCCTACGTCAACTCCCGTTCGTACCTCTAAGCACCAACCGAACACTTTTTTGCACTGAGTAAAGTTCAATGATGAATTTCTCAAGTCTATAAATGACTTTTTTTCTCTCTATTATAGTGACCTTCAACACATTTTAGCTGGTTCGTCACTATAATAGAGAGAAAAAAAGTTATCTATAAACTTGAGAAATTCATCCTGGAACTTTACTCAGTGCAAAAAAGTATAGGGGTTGGAGATTAGAGGCACGAACGGGAGCTTAACGTAGGACTTTGATTGTTTGGAATAATGCTTTTGAATTGAGTTCTCTTTCAATACTTCAATACAGCACCATATCAGATAGCAGTGAAAGGTTGTGGGTGTAAACAAATGGGTCTTTTGAGCAACTTTGCATAACTGAAATATTCAAAAAAAGAATTAGGCTACTTTTTGAAAAGGGCCAACAAAAAATTGTTGATTTTTTTACAAAAAATTGTAACATAAAAACTATAATATCTATAAAATTCTGGTCAAAGGATGAAATACAGGAATTCAGAAAATAAAAAAATACCAACAAAAAATTTAAAAAGAAAACGCTGAGGAAAAGTAATTAAAAAATTAAAACTAATTTTTCTCAAAAATGTATTTTTTTGAGCGTCTCAAAAAAAAATGAATAGCCCTTGAAATTTCCGGCAAGTCGTATATACATCGGAAATACGCATAATTACAGGGAAAAAAGGTTTTCTAACGACAACCTTTCCATATTTCTTTTCGAAAAAATGTTTTCAAAAAATTCAAAATTTCAAAAAAAAATCTCACACAAAATCTATCAGACCTACAAAATTTCAGTCAAAGAATGAAATGTAGGAAATTATTTATGTTCTCATTGAAAAATATCGAGCGAATTTTTGAAAATAAAGAATCGTTTGAAAAAAAAAATGTTTTCAAAATTGAAATACATTTTTCTCGAAAACATGTTTTTTTTATTTCTGAAAAAAATAGATATGAATAACCCATACAATTTCCAAACAAGTCACCCATGCATCGGAAGATGGGCACTCTTACATGGAAAAAGTTATTCAAACAATAGCTTTTTCATGTTTTTGAAAAAAAATGTTTGAAAAATTACTAGGGGTAGTGGGGGCATAGTGGTTTTATCGCGATTTACATGCTCTGCTACCTATTTTTACTATTTAGAAACATATCAAGAACGTGTCAAACGCGAGAATTTACACACAAAGAATTTACAAGTAAAACATAATTATTTCAATTAAAAAAATGCCTTATATTCCAAAAACTATAAAAGGTAGAAAGTTGACATCTTTGACAAAAGTTCATATTTCAAAAAGATCTATAATTTTGACAAAAATTCGATATCTTGACTTTAAACAAAATTAGGATGAGATGTAATTTTTTCAAAGAAAACATGAAAAGTGGTTGTTAGAAAAACTTATTCCCTGTGAAAGCGCCTATATTCCGATGTATGAACGACTTATTGGAAATTTCAAGGGCTATTCATTAAATTTTTTGAGAATTTAAAAAAACACGTTCATAAGAAAAATTAATTTAAATTTTTAAAAATAATTTTTTTAGCGAATTTTTTCCAAAAAAAAAATTTGATATTTTTTTATAAAAAATTAAACAATTTCCTACATTTTATCCTCTGATCAGAATTTTGTAGGTATTATAGTTTTAAAGTTATTTTTTTTGTAAAAAATCAAGAAAATACGTTTGCCCCTTTTCAAAAAGTAGTCGAATTTTTTTTTTAATATTTCATGTATGCAAAGTTGCTTAAAAGACCCATTTGTTTACACCCACGTTTCATTGCTATCTGAGATGGTGCTGCCAACGGACAGTCGAGTTGGCATGAAATTCGTCAAAAACCATTTTGGAGAAAAAGGAGGAAAATAACATGGGTCGTTTATTCAATTATTCCTAAAGTTTCGACACACATAAGATTCAAGGTAGTGAATGTAGATTAGGACTTCATTCGCTTCAGGACCATGCCATTTTTGAGCATGTCCTAGAGCAATACTTCTGATTTGACCTAAGTGTTCAATATTTTTGATTCTTTATGTCATTTACAATTTAAGGGGTCGGTTTTGGACGACTTATCTCCTAAGTATGATAGAAATTTGTTGTTGACATTTGTATCTCCACCATTTCATGAACCTGAATTATAAATCAGATGTATTTCTCGGAAAGCTCAATACCAATTGAATCTACAGGCGTGGCACCTATTCGTTTTTGAAAATTTAATTTCAAGAAAGACTAAAGATAAAATGAAAGTAAATACGAGTCTGCATTATCTACAAACGAATACCTTATCCCCAGCGCTAACACAGGTGCTAAACACTCGACTTCGCCGTCGCCTCTTGCGATACTCGGCAATCTGAAGATCCATACAGATAATTATCTCCACGTGTCTGGCTTTATCACCCTCTTCTTTTCTGCCAGGATTTTCGCGGCGTCCAAAATCAGAAGCCAGAAGACGGCTTCGTAAACACGATATCGTCTCGAAGGGATTGCGTTACGAGCGGCTATTTGGCTTGCCCGTTCACACCGGGCGGCGTCATCATCACATCATAGCACTCTGAAGCATCCGAAGGACTGGTCGCTTCACTCCACCACACTTCTCCACTTCTCCACACACGTTCGTTCTTCACGCGAATTCGCGCCTCTTTCCTTCCTCGTATTCCGCGCGGAATCTCACGTAACTACCGCACGCATCGCAGGGTTTATTTTTCGCTGAGTCAGGTGACTGTTGTCCGTGGAAGGCAATTTATCGATTTCAGATAGTTGTCGTTTCACTTTCGGATCACGGAACACTACGCGACGTCGTCGCGTATCGTCGCCTGCGCGAAACCTTGGAACCGGATGAGGACGACGCGCCGACACTACGCGAGAGCGGAAACGAGCCGCGATTCAATAAAATTAAGTGTCATTATGTATTTTCCCCAGTCGCTAATAATTTGATGATGCCTTCGCGAGCTTTGGATTGAGCTTGGACTGCGCATTAGGTGAATATTGAAGTGATCTTCCACAAGGATGTGGCCTTTCGGGAATCAATTTCTTTTTTATGTCATAATAATCTTTGCAAAAAAGCAATTTCTTTCCATAAAATGTTATCTGTTGATTGCTTTCTCACGACGATCGATGTTAGGATAGTAAAACCGTAAATTAAATCCCTTCCACGGGCCTGACTGACCGGCTAGCTGTTCGTCAGTGAAAAATCTGATTATGGCTAGGTAATGACGAACACGGCATAACTTCAACGGAATGAAGTGAAAGTTTAGTGCATGTTGTTGCTGTTTCTGTTTCTCTGCTCACCTTCCGTAGCCCATTAAGTGCATACCGTGGCAATGATCGCGGCTTAAGCTTCTAGTGGCCTCGTCACTAAATCGATTTAGATTTTCACTTGTTTTTTTTCCTCCCTTGCCGTGGTGGCACGTGAGGAAGAGGACGAAAGAATTCGCGATGCTGAAGCGAGGCAAAATTTTCGCGAAAGCGCTCAATATTTTTCCGCTTTCCGTAGATCGACGTCACCTGAGAAAATATATAAACTGCCAAGTTGTCGTTGATACACAAGAAGCACTGCGAGCAGAAAGTTGGTTTAGGCATCCATAGAACCCACACACAGATTGAATGTTTATCCCGGAACGCGCGAACCCTCAACGTAAACTCGCGTCAGAACACTACTTATGATGATACATTCCCGTGTCGAAACTCCGGCACATTTGCCATATTGGGCGATTTTGGTTTATCGCAAGTGCAACTGCTTCTGCTGGCACTACCAACACTAGCATAAATCTCTGATAAGCTTTCTTGCGATAATGCACGATCCCTTATGAATCATAGCATACACATTCACCACATTCTAGCTATCATCATTTACCAATAGGGGCATTGATTCATACCTAGCGATAAGATGTTCTTTGGAGAAGTCAGTGCAACCAGATATTTTGTAATTCATTTTTTTCAAAAGATGCGCCTATTAGAGCAAAAAAATGGGTAATCCGAAGCACTTATTGATAACTCACATCTTGGAAACTAGCTACCCTACAATGTATATTTTTGTCTTACAAATTGAGCCTCGGTTTCAAGTGAGTTATGAAATGTATCGCCGGTTCGAATAGTTATAAACGAGTACCTTCGGTTGTCTTTTGGGATGTACCGGGGATGACCATATGTTTCCGAATCTCATGTGAATAGAATCATAGAACGTAGATAAATGATGTAGCATTGATAGAATGCAATGGCTATTGATGACATTGAATCAAGCTTCCCAAAATATTACAAACACCAAGTCTTTACTCTCACTATCATTGACAAAACATCACTCAATAATGAACCAACTGAATTTCGTCTTGCACCTTATTCACGCTGGCTCAATATATTGCTGCTCTTTTTTCGCGCACGTTCCATTACACGTTCATTCGTTTCATTCCTCACACCGAAGAGAAGTTTTCACTCATCATTATCAGGACGCATTGAAACATTCATTGTTTCGAGCAATTTATATTCACATTGAAAGTTTCGTTGCTCAAAACGCACTCATTGAAACAAATGAAAACGCAGTAGACCAACATGAGTTCCCGATGTCGGTGGTGTAGTGGTAAGCGTGACTGCTATGCCTCTTTTAATAATACTTTAACACCATATGCAAAATATCAGCTCAATCGGACTTAAGGGAGATTGGCGAAAAGCCCCCAAGGGGGGAGTAAAGGGAATCGGGGGAGATTTACTGTTATCTCGATTTTTTTTTGTGAAAAAACAAGAAGTGGGTTATATCTGTGATATAACCGCAAGGTAGACGTAGGACTACCGTTGGCTCGGTAATCATTTGTTTGAAATTGCATCTGAATCAATTCTTAATACATGAATGAATGAATATTTTGAGAGATTGCTGAAAGTTTTTCTTGTTAGTGTATGGGTGGATGAGTATAAGTATAGAATTGTTATTAACATAAAATTCAACTCTTTCGAACTTGTTGGTTGTAGCCGTTTAGTATAAATTAAACACAAGAATACACAACACTTACATGCATTGAATTAAAACTTAAATCTAGAATTAAATAAGTAAAAATTATAACTGTTCTACATACAACGGTACACAAAATTGAGTATCTCTTGTCACTACACTACCACAAATAATAGTTATAACATAGATAACACAAACGAAAAGGAAACACTTAGAAAGGCATGCAGGAACAGACTGAAATGAAATATTGTTACTAATATACACCAATAAAATTGCCGGCCAAGCTAGTAGCCAACCGATCTTGGACAAATATAGAAGTGTTCAAACTTTGTACCACAGTCGTAAAATAAATTAAAGGCAATATTTTTTATACGAGAAAGGAAGTTTTTTCGGTAATTTACGGAATCTGGATTTTGTGATTCCGTACGTGAAATTAAGTGCAAAAGTTCTACGTATCAGATTTGGAGTTAGAAAGAAAACGGAGGGTTGTGAACGCGATAATTGGAGCGTGTAATTGCTGGATTGTGGATTCCTGCTTTCTCCCAGCCAACGAATCAAGGAGAAGGTAAACATTTTGTGGTGCCGTGACCAGGATCAGCGACTGGAGAAGGTCATTGAAATCGGTGGGACATTGTTCGGAGGAATAATAGAGGCTGTAGGCCAACGGAGCAACGGATTTGCTGTTGTAAGGCTCATCGACTGAGGACTTCACTCTCTCCTGCAACAACGGAAAGCTTATACCATCATCATACGCTATTCGCCCTTCTGTCACACGGGAATAGTCGCGCAACAACGGATAGTAATCGTGATAGCAGTTGGAAAAAATAATACAAGGCCTATATTTCTCAGGCCACAGGTGAGTGGCTTTCCAATTTGTTCGCGCAAACTTTCTGGTGCTTTTGAGTTTTTTTTGTTGCATATAAACTTGAAACGATTGCCGCTTGTGACGTCACACGACTCCATATTGCAACACTCGATAAGTCGTTCACTTGGAGAGGTTCATGAAACAAAATCGACTGGTGGTATACATACATCGCATTAAAAGCTGTATTCTACAAATCGCTGGAAGGACTGCATATTTCGAAGCCGATATTTGGAGTTACATAAAGATTTCGTTCCTGGATATTCAAGGCTAATTGTGGACTGGCCTCAGGTGAGTGCCTGTACAATCAATCACAAACTTTGAGTGGTGCTATATGGTATCTTCATTGAACATTTTTTCGGTACATCGTTGGCTACTATCGGAGGATCTTCGCATCCAGAACTAATTCGGTCAGCAGAAATTCCTGCTGACACTACGTGGCGGTACGATTCGGACTGGGAGGACAATTGCATCTACTGCATTTACTGGAAACAACTTGGAGTTGGATTTGATCAACGGCGGGAAAAGCGTGACGACATTCATCTCGCGCTCTACAACAACGGAAGGATACGTAAATTTTTACATTGGAGGACACTGTGCTGCAACACAGTCTGCACTGCTGGTTGCACTTTTCGGCATTTATTCGGAAACAATATATTTTCTTGGATTGCGACAACTATTTCACGTTTAACTACTGCACACTACTGCTGCATTTATTTCAATACAAGGCCTTGTAGAGACAGGGCTCAGGTGAGTACCTGTCCAACGATTTACGTGGTAACTTGCAGTGCTTCTTGGTTGGTTTTCTTTCTATTTTTCGATCGTCATCGTTCATATTTCGGTTTGCTGTTCTGGTAGTGGTTGTGGTAATGACTGAGAAAAAAATAAAAGAAAGGGTCAAAAAGCGGGAGCGGATTATCGCTTCTTTAAAACGACATGCTCAATTTCTAGAGGATTTTGATCCAAATACGCATACGGGGGAAGTCCAATCGAGGTTGGACAAAATCGAGGCAAAATTCGAAGAATTCGAGGAGGTGCAAGAGGATATCGCTGAGCTAGATGAAAGGGGTGCTTATGAGGAGGATTGCAATAAAGCTTATTCCGAATTCGAGAAGCTGTACTACGGGCTACGGGCTGCCTTGCAGGAAAAATTACCGAGGGAAACAGAGGTTCCAGATTTAAACAGTACTATCGGGAGGAATGGTCACACTGTAGGAGCACATACTGGAGTACGACTGCCGCAGATATCATCGCCGGAATTCAACGGCGACTACAAAGGGTGGTTGTCGTTCAAATCGACATACGTGTCGCTGATCCATGAGTCAGGGGAGCTCAGTGACGTTCAAAAGTTCCATTATCTCAAGTCAGCGTTGAAAGGAGAAGCAGCTAAACTCATCGAGTCACTCGCACTTACCAACGATAACTATCCCATCACATGGGATACGATTACGAAGCGGTACTCTAATGAGTATCTGCTGAAGAAAAGGCATCTTCAAGCGCTAATGGAGTACCCAAAGGTAGAGAGGGGATCGTCATCGGCAATTCATACATTGGTCGATGAATTCGAACAGCGGCTAAAGATCCTGAAACAACTAGGAGAGAAGACGGAACATTGGGGTGCAATGATAGTGCACTGGATGTGTTCCAAATTGGACATGAAGACGCTCCAGTTATGGGAGGATCACGCGGCTTCAACAAAGGATCCGTCATTCACGATTCTGGTGAATTTCCTAGAGAAGCGAACAAGGGTATTGGAAGCGGTTTCATCGAACGTCGAATTGAAAGGTCATTCGCTGCAGAGGGTGGAAGTTAGACGTCAGAGAGTAATAGCTCATTCCGCTACCGACAATGAGAAGAATGGTTCAGTCTGCTGTTGTTGTGGGGACTCGCACTACTTGGGTCGATGTGGCAAGTTCAGTAGAATGACACTGAAAGAAAAATTGCAGTTCGTGAACGGCAAACGGTTGTGTAGCAACTGCTTAAAGTCTGGGCATTGGGTGCGTGATTGCAGTTCAAAATTCAGTTGTCGAGACTGTGGAAAGAAACACAACTCACTGATCCATCCAGGATTTCCTACGAGCAGTGGTAGTATCGGTAACAATGTTAACCCGCTTGGCAAATCGGAGAATAAACGAAACGACAATACGATAGCAACAAATTTAGCGACCAACGAGGATGAGTCTGAGAATGAGGAAGAGGGAATTGACGATCAAGGTACGGTTGGAGCATACAACGTAGGGACCAAAGGTGGTAATATCTCTAGCGTATTTTTGTCTACCGTTGTTCTGGTCATACGGGATCAACACGGAGGGAAACATTTAGCCCGAGCATTGCTTGACAGCGGCTCGCAAGCAAACATTTTGAGTGAAAGACTCTGTCAAACACTCGGCCTGAAACGACGCACGATAAACGTACCAATTAGTGGAATTGGTCATTCCGAAACACGAGCAAGATTCTTGGTGACCACAACTATCAGTTCTAGGGTACAGGATTTCTCAATGGGCATGGAATTTATGGTTCTTCTGAAGGTTACGTCAGAACTGCCATCGGCACACATACCAGTGGCACATTGGAGGATTCCAAATGGAATACAATTGGCTGATCCGAACTTCAATGTCAGTAATCGGATCGATATTTTGATTGGAGCGGAGCACTTCTATCGGTTCCTTTTCGAGAGTGGGATGAAACAGATTACATTAGGGCCAGGTTTGCCGATGCTTATAAACTCCGTATTCGGTTGGATTATAACGGGAAAGGTTTCAGAAGCGCAGAGTAAGGTGGTTAATTGCTGTTTAGCGACAGCATCGGATAATTTGGAGATCCAGCTACAGAAGTTTTGGGAAATCGAGAGCATTGAAGATCGAGTGGCTTGGTCAAAAGAGGAGCAAGACAGCGAAGATCATTTTTCAAAAACATTCAGTCGCACAAGGAACGGTCGGTACGTCGTACGTTTACCGAAGCAGGTCAATTTTGATCAACTTTTGGGTAACTCTCGCACTATGGCACTATCACGATTCAACAGGTTAGAAAAGCAATTGGAACGGAATCCGGAAATGCGTTTGCAGTACAATGCATTTATGCAAGATTATTTGGATCTCGGACACATGAGAGAGATAACTGAAGAGGAGATCCATGAGGAGACAGCGGCAACGAATGCTAAAAGGGTATATTACCTACCGCACCATGCGGTATTTAAAGATTCCAGCACTACGACAAAGGTGCGCGTCGTATTTGATGGTTCGGCCAGCACGGATAGTGGTTATTCCCTGAACGACGCCCTTCTAAAGGGTCCTATAATTCAGGATGTGCTCCTCAGCCTGCTCCTTCGGTTTCGTAAATATGAAGCAGCACTTGTTGGTGACACGGAAAAAATGTACCGGCAAGTGCGTGTACACAATGATGACACCGGATTACAGCGCATCTTCTTCCGGTTCTCACCGGATGAACCTATACGAGTTTTTGAGTTGACAACGGTAACTTATGGGTTGACGCCCTCGTCATTTTTAGCGATTCGCGCTCTTCATCAACTTGCGGCGGATGAAGGAGCAAGATACCCAGAAGCTGCTAAAGCTATAATAAGAGATTTTTACGTGGATGATTATATTGGTGGAGCATCCAGCGTAGATGAAGCCATTCAGCTTCAAAATGACCTTGATACACTGATGAAAAAAGGCGGATTCACCTTACGCAAATGGTGTTCCAATAAGCCAGAAGTTCTAGCTGGCATTTCGGTCGAACATCTTGGGACTAATTTATCAGTTTCATTCGATATAAGTCCCAAGGAAAAGGTGAAAGCTCTGGGAATCACCTGGGAACCTGGGACGGACCAATTACGGTTCTACTATTGCATCACAGCAAGCGAGCAGGCATGGACGAGAAGGAACATTCTATCGTCCATAGCCAAGCTTTTTGACCCGTTGGGACTTATCTCACCGGTGATTATTGTGGCAAAAATGCTGATGCAAGAGCTCGCTCTGCTCAACTCAGGATGGGACTTGCCTGTTCCTGTCGACATTGAAAGAAAGTGGAAGACGTTCCACTCCCAATTGGACAAAATTTCGGAGTTAAGGATTAATCGTTTCGCATTCGTATCCAAATGGGTTGATATTCAGTTTCATAGTTTTGCTGATGCTTCTACCCTAGCCTACGGTACGTGTTTATACGTACGGACGACAGATGAAGCCGGGAACGTTAGAATTGAATTGTTATCGTCCAAATCACGTGTCGCTCCGCTGAAACGACTGACGTTACCTCGTCTTGAACTTTGCGCCGCCGAAGAGGCTGCTCTGTTGCATTCGAAGGTAACTAAGGCTCTCTCATTGGAAAACGTACGCACGGTATTCTGGTCCGACAGTACAATTGTGCTACATTGGCTGAGAACTCCACCAAACTCATTACAAACGTTTGTGGCTAACAGAGTATCAATGATTCAAACCTACACCTACTCCCATTCTTGGCGACATGTAGCAGGAAAAGAAAACCCGGCTGACTTGGTATCGCGTGGAATGACTATCGACGATTTTCTGCAAAGCCAGTTGTGGAAGAATGGACCCCCATGGTTGCGAAATAACACAGACGTGTGGCCTAACTCATCCGAAGATCACAACATTTCTGATGAACAGTTGGAACTTCGTAAGGTTGTTCACAAGGTCACAGTGGAAGAACCACCTGATGAGCTGTTCAGATTACGATCTTCATTACCTCCTCTACTACGAATTGTTGCTTATTGTCTTCGTTTTGCTCATCATTGTCGAAACCCGAACGATAGAAAGGATTCAATTATTCTGTTTCCTGATGAACTACAATTAGCGAAGATGGCGCTAACCCGCATCGCACAAGCCGAACGATTTCCAGACGAGATCAAATCTCTGCAACTACAACAACGAGTTGACCGGAAATCAAACCTCAAGAGATTATTTCCATTTCTCGACAATTACGGAATCCTCAGAGTTGGTGGACGTCTTCGTTTCTCTAATGAAAGTTATACGGCCAAGCATCCCGCTGTTTTACCGGATCATCATCCTTTCACGGATATGGTTATACAGTTCTTCCATTACCAAAACTTTCATAGCGGTCCACAGCTAACATTATCTGAAATACGTCAATAGTTTTGGCCCGTACATGGTAAGCGTGTCGTCAACGTCGTCCTTCGAAAATGCATTCGCTGTTTCCGAACTAATCCAACGCCCATCCAGCAACCCATGGGACAGCTACCCGCTGGTCGCGTACGCCCAGGACGACCTTTCTTGATAACTGGCGTTGATTACTGTGGACCATTTTATTTGAAGCCAGCACGTCGAAACGCAGCTCCAACAAAAGTATATATTGCGGTGTTCGTCTGCTTCACAACCAAGGCAATGCACCTTGAGATTGCTAGTGACTTGTCTACCAAAAGTTTCATTTCGATCTTGCGCCGATTCATCGGCTACCGTGGAATGCCAGCCGAGATACATTCTGACAACGCCAAGAATTTCTCTGGAGCCCGTAATGAACTTAAAGAGCTACACGAAATGCTGAATAACCAGACTAGCTGTAATGCCATCTGCAACGAACTTTCTCAGAAAGGAATTGAGTGGAAGTTTATCCCACCTCGCGCTCCCAACTTCGGAGGATTATGGGAAGCTGCCGTTCGCTCCGTGAAAACTGCGTTGAAGAAAGAGATCGGTCTTCAACAGCTCAGTTACGATCATTTTACCACCCTCTTAGTTCAGATAACCGCTACTTTAAACTCACGGCCTTTGTCGCCCCTATCAGATGACCCCACGGAATTTGAAGCGCTAACCCCCGCACATTTCCTGATTGGCTCAGCCATGAAAGCTTTGCCCGAACCTAATTTCATTTCAAAACCCACAAACCGACTTGACCACTACCAGAAAACTCAGCAAATATTCCAGCGTTATTGGCAACGATGGAGCAAGCAATACCTCACGCAGCTGCAAGTGGCAACGAAGAACCTGCCAATGAACACCATCCAAATCGGAAGTATTGCCGTGCTACGAGAGGACAACCTGCCACCGCTTTGTTGGCCTCTAGCGAGGATCATTGGATTACATCCAGGTTTGGACGGAGTCGTTCGAGTGGTGACGGTGAAAACGGCGACCGGAGTATACAAACGTGCAGTCAATCGCATCTGTCCACTGCCTTTCGATGAGTATCAACGAACAAAGACGTCTACGGAACTGCCAACTATTTGAATTTGTAGATATTAGCAACTGATGAACAGTGCAAATGAAATGTAATTATTGAAGCTAGTTCAAGGGGGCCGGTAATGTAGCCGTTTAGTATAAATTAAACACAAGAATACACAACACTTACATGCATTGAATTAAAACTTAAATCTAGGATTAAATAAGTAAAAATTATAACTGTTCTACATACAACGGTACACAAAATTGAGTATCTCTTGTCACTACACTACCACAAATAATAGTTATAACATAGATAACACAAACGAAAAGGAAACACTTAGAAAGGCATGCAGGAACAGACTGAAATGAAATATTGTTACTAATATACACCAATAAAATTGCCGGCCAAGCTAGTAGCCAACCAATCTTGGACAAATATAGAAGTGTTCAAACTTTGTACCACAGTCGTAAAATAAATTAAAGGCAATATTTTTTATACGAGAAAGGAAGTTTTTTCGGTAATTTACGGAATCTGGATTTTGTGATTCCGTACGTGAAATTAAGTGCAAAAGTTCTACGTATCAGATTTGGAGTTAGAAAGAAAACGGAGGGTTGTGAACGCGATAATTGGAGCGTGTAATTGCTGGATTGTGGATTCCTGCTTTCTCCCAGCCAACGAATCAAGGAGAAGGTAAACAGTTATAACATAGATAGTTCCCGAAACGAACCGATGAAATTTGAGTGGCCTTGTAAAAGCAACTGAAGATGTTTGATACATTTTTGTTTTCGTGAGAATAACACGAGATTATTCATGATCACTCCATGCGCAGAATAGACACTGAGGATGCCATTTCACAGTGAAAACGAAATGAAGTCTGTATAACCTTGCATAAAATTCATTTCGTTTTTATCGAGTTGTGGAAATTTTCATGACTGTTCCATGCGAAAGCAGAAAAAAAACATATGCTGTTGGATTGCATCACGGGAACACCAAGTCGAATGCGTAAATGGGTGCGAATATTCCTTCGTTCGGATGCATTCACACGCAAACAATTTTTGACAACTGTTCCATGCGAAAGCAGAACAGAAATTGATGCGAATAAAAGTACTCACGCTTTGCGTGTGTCCGCTATGGATTCCCAAACACTTATTCAAGCGAGCAAAAGAAATCACAGCTTGCATGTATTCGCTATGGCGGTTTCTCTAGTTGCCTAGATTTTGCGTCCGTGTTCGAGAACACATTGCGATCACCAATCATCATCAATGAGCTAGATTTTATGATTTCAATAGCTTGTTTTCAAAGCAATTTTTAAGCTATTGAAACGATTTTTTGGACCAATAAGTGACAATCATATAAGTCGTTGACATTTTATCTTTCGGGTGAAGTGATTATAATACCACTCCATTCAGCCGGTAAAGAGTTATTAACGTTCAAAACCTTGCAGTCCAGCGTCACTCTCTCGAAATTTTGAACTTACACCCCGGTACAGAAATGAAAGACGTAATCCTACGTCAAAAATGTTTTTTGGCACTTGGTCGCTTTCCGTAGATTTTTGACAAAACAAAAATTCAAGATAACCGAAAATTTCGAAGTGTCATGCAATTTTAAGATATTCTGTATTTTTTTTTTTTTAAACCCCGATTTCCGGTGATTTTTCGGTTTTTAAAAAACTCAAATTTTAACGTTTGCGACACTAGTGAATGAAGTCCGAATGAGCTAATATTTTGCATAGGGTATATTATCGTGCAAATCAACATTTCGCAGCATGTTCTGAATGAAAAATCGAGATAACTATTTTCAAACCATACTTTTCGTCTCGTATTCCGAAAAAAACGCAGAGTGTCGATTTTTGACAAAAAAAATCGAAATGACAGCAGATCTCGACGTTTTCCTGCAATTTTAACACATTTGGCATCAATTTTTTTTTCGAACACCCCAATTTCCTTAATGATGATGATGATGAATTAGATTGATTTGGGTGATTTTTCGATTTTTAAAAAACTCAAACTTTGACCGCTTTGCGCCACTCTCTCTTAAGTCCGATTGAGCTGAAATTTGGCATTGGGTGTTTTTTCGAGGTGGTGAATATTTTGTACAGGGTAACTTTTTGAAATTTTAGGGTCGATTTTTTCCCATACATTCATTAGAACCCAAATATAGCCCTAAAGGAAAGTTTCAATGGTCTATGATACTTTCTGTTTTCCAAATTGAGTGGAAACTACAACAGAAATGAACGAAACAGAACATTCGATTTATCAGTATGCGCAGAGCCCCGACATACAACGCTGGCTCAAGTGAAAAGAACGAGTTAAAAAAATTATTTTCATTTCTCAGTTTCTAGAATAACAAGTTTGGACAATAACACCCGGTCTGTTTAGGTTATCATTATTGCAATCATTATAGCATTTTCCAATTGTCTTTCCCATCCGTTTACTCCAATATGCCTTCTCTTTTCCCAATTGCAACCATGTTCCAATTTTTTCTGCGAAACGCCCTTTCCTATTTTTTGATGTTTTGCCTTTCTCTTCCGAATCTTTAACTTGATTTTTGATCCTTTTTCTCAAATTATTTGTGTTCTATTCAATGTGTTTTCTAAAATTTTGAACCCGTTGACTTCAATGAAAGATTTTTCTTTGAAAAAAAATCTTACCAACTCCAACTCATGATTTTCATTTTCCTTTATTTTTTTCTCTTATTATTCATTTCCCCACTTTATTTACTAAATAATTTTACCTTTTCTCTAGCTCCAATTGTGTTATATAAAATCTTTTCTTACACTATGTTTGTTTATTTCTCTGTTTTTCCTCTTATCAGTTTCCCTTCATTCAACCCTTTGTGGTTGTATTAAATTTTACCAGTGTCGTACTGGTGAGAGCTAATTTCCCTTGAAAAAACAGTAATACTTAACATGTAGGATTATGAAAGATGAATAAGATATTTTTTTTTGTGAACTTAAGATATGTATTTGCGGAAAAGCGAACATTATGATTATATATAAAAATTATGTTTTATGATTCTCCTCCGTGTGATATTCATCACGAGAATCACCTACAAGTCATTCCGCCAAATTTTGGTACAAATTTCCGTACTCCTCCCATATTTATATTATAATTTATAATAAAATTTAATTTGGAATATCCAAGACTCGACCGCGTTGTCAACGTAAACGATTTTAAAGTGAAATTGAGAAAATTTCCTACAAGAATTCGCTTGTTGCCAGCCCAATACTTTTGTGACGTGACAACACCTGTCTTTTTGTGGGTTCCGACTTTTGAACATTAATGTTGTATTTTCAGTTCCGTTTCAAAACATACAAATAAACTTTGTTCTATGATTTGTCAATGAAAGATGAATGTAGATTCCTGTACACTCAGTTTTTCAAAAAACTCGCAAGAACATGCATTTTGACGGCATGCATTTTGTGACGTGATAACGCGCTCTGTGCGAATAAACAGTCTCCACGAAGCGTTGTCACGTCACACAGTCAATAAGTTGTATTAAATAAAAATTTCACTGTGTTGTAGCAAGGAATACTATTTTGTATGTTTTTTATTACTCTGAATACTTCTCACTTTCCTCTGAGATCTCCCCTTCCCCTTCCATAAGTCCATCCTATAGGGGATCCTAAGGCAACCGGTGGTCCTTAACCTACCCTCCTTTGTATCTCAGGAACGGTGCTTCTTACTGAATTTTTGATAGTGTCAAATGAATGGTGTCATAACGCTTTTAATATTTTAATAATATGGTGACTTTTTTCTGGCTCTTTTCATTCTAGCGTTTCTGCGCCATTATACGTTTTCATTCCTTCAAAAACAGAGAAGAAATATATTCGACCTGTGTGCAAAATGAGTTCTATTTTCTTTTAAATTGTGAAACATTGCGAAACAAGGCAATTTTAATTGTTTATGGTATGTTCATCAAAATAAGCTATATAAATTGAATCTATCTGTTACCTGTAATACACGGTATGTCTTTATTTGGGAAAATTTTATATCGTGATTGTTAAACACGTTCACTCTGGCGCTTGCCATCAATGGCTAGCACAATCCTGGTTCATCGAGTGGCGCTCACTACAGGGGGAACGCATTTGATTTTGCTATCAGAACATTGTTTGATTTGACGTTGACTTTGATCGTTGATTGTTAATCGTTGATGTTTACGTGTGCATTTGTTCGTGCACTTTCATTGTATAACTTTACACACGTCGCTCTAAGGCTAAGTTCTTTCCACTCAAACATTATCCCCCTTTCACTTAAATCCTATCTCTCATTATTCTCAACATTATTCATTTTTAAATTCCTCTTCGCGCACCCATGGATATATGCCAAAATTACCATTCACTATCGTATTGTGGGATTTCATGCCATTCCCGGTCTTTTATATCCGTTTTTAACGAGCCGGAAGTCACCATCCTCGATTTCAAAATAGCATCGGAATACGATATTCGACTTCCGCTGGTAAGCCCGTATCGTATGGGGTTTCCATTTTTTTTTTGCATTCAATACTACCATCAGCAAAACGGAAGTTGAAATCAGATTATATCTTATATTATGGAATCTACGCTCATATATTGTTGATAAAACGTAGGAGAAAGATCATTCGTATGTTTTAAACGGAACTGTAATTAATTAAATTAATCAATCATATTCAACAGTCCGAAATGGGGGTCTCCGTAGCCACATTGGTTGCGCGTTCGCTTAGTAAGCGATCGATCGTGAGTTCAAAACTCAGGACCCTCATTGACCATCTTTGTGTTGTTACAGAATAGCTACGTCCACGCAACAATCATCAGCGATGGAGATCGATCCACGGTCGAAATTAGATCGATTCATCCATACAACTGCTCTGCTCTGCAAGAAACATCGGGCTGCTGTTCTATAAATAGCTCAACAATGATCAATCAACTTTCTCCGCTGTCCGGTGGTCTAACTGGATAATGGAAGAAAAATATAATACAGAATACTCTTACGCCTAAATGGCTACTGTGTAAATGTACCATATGCAATGGTATAGAAGGAATACTGGCGAATGGCAACTGTGTAATGTAATGTGCTATAATTATAGATATGATAACCATGTGACATGTACACGATTAAAATTCGGCTCTGTTACAGCTAAAATGCTAATGAGCCTAAAATAAATAAATGGGAAAAAAATAAAAAAATAAAAAATAAAAAACAGTCCGAAACAGCAAAAAGTCAGGTGTTGCCACATCACAAAAGTATTTGACTGACAACAAGCCAATCTAACTATAAAATATTTTCCAACTGATGATTCTTGTTGAAAATTTTCTTAATTTCACTATAACATCGTTTAAGGTAGTGTGCTTTGCTCATGAAAACGCAAAAAAGTGTTTGTAGTGAGTCAAAATGTTGTTACGTAACACTGGAATGGATCATATACTTGTAGTGACGTGACAACAACTACTGGAGACAGTTGATACTCCTCTATTTGTGGACCGATCTCAACCAAAGTTTGTGGGTTGTTGACCTTCATTGTTTGCTCAAAGAAACCCAAGTATAAAATGTTTGAACCTATGTTCATCTGATTAACTAAAAAAATGCTCTATTTCTGTGATGTGACAACGCTGTTTTTTCAAATGCTTATTTCTCATAAATTACAAAATGAAACGTGAAACAAATGAGTGAAAAAAAAAATGAAACAAATTAAACGCATTTAATCACCCATTCAATGGTATATAGACATTGAAGTTTGGTTAAGCATGTGCAGAGATATCTCAAGAAACATAAAAATAGTGAAAACCTAAAATATTTTAAATACAATTATGTAGTTTTTTAAACTCGCATCTCTCAAAGGTTGGTGCACAAAAACTTAATTCGCTACAAAAAATTTATGATATAACTAGTGCTTACACAAATAACGTTTTGAATTTTCTCCTAAAACTAGATTTGAAATTTGGTTCTCTAGTGCATAACCTCATGGAATGGGTCATTAGCGCAAGCTCTACACTATGCTTGCTCTGTGCATATTATAAGAATGCATTCTGAGGCGAAACAAATTGCACATTCATTCAACACGGTAACAATTGAGGTTGGCTGGGACGAGCACAATATTTATTTTGCTTGTGCCGCCAGCCGACGACATGCACCAATCGCTAACCAATTATGACTGAGATGGATTTTTAAGCAGTTGCTTATATTTAAATATGTTTGTGATTTAAATAGATTGCTTCAAAGTAGTTTTTGAATTCGGGTCAATAAGTAACAAACATTTTATCTCTTGAATGAAGTGCTTCCGTTTCAGAAATTTCGAATTTACACTCCAACGCAGAAATGAAAGAAATAGTCCTAGGTCAAAAAGTCAGTTCGCTGTTTTTTTCAGATGCACTACCCACAAAAATACGAGATTTTGACGAGACAAACGTGATCGTTTAAATATCTTTATTAGAAATAAATACCATCTAAGGAAAGTAATTTGGTTAAAAGTAACAATCCAGTAATAATTAAATTCGAGAGAATGTCTTTCGGGTAAGTGTTAAAGAATTGAATTTCATAAGTTACCACTAAGAATACAGTTAGGATATGCTTATTTGGCAACGCAGAGCGAAAGCAAAATTTCGCAGGAACTTGAAGGTCATTAAGAAAGAAAATGTAATTTCCCTCTCGTTTCCGAGTTTATGCGATTGCAATATTCGCGGCAATATGAGGCACATTATTTTTACGCGTTTCTGCCTGTATTTGTCGCTACGTTTTCATTAGCCGTTTTCTCCAGTTGCACACAGGGCGTACAAAGTTCGCCAATGAGTAGAGACGCTCCTCCAGATAGCAAGAAGTATCGCAAACGTTTGCAGTGGTTTCGTTATCTGAAGATAAGATAAAATTCTTTTCTGATAAAACCCTGCGTGTTTTCATGTGCATTTTTTTTCGCCCGCGTAGCGCGCACCTTTACCGTTGGAGCCGAGACACCTGTTTTCGCGAGAGACGCTTGCAAAATACCCTGACCTCAAAAACTGGTTGACCAAAAATGTCAACCAACCGATCGGCCGCATTTTAATGTAATGAGACGAGGGACCAGCAATTAAGCAACTCTTATTAATTGCATTCCTCTGTGCGAGGCAATATTACTACTCCCACGCGCAAAAGTGCGTCCGAGTTTCGCTAGATATGGATCGCTGTGCTAATCGCAGACGCGGCCGCGCGTTGTGTCGTTGTCCAAACTGGAATTTGATTGCCGATTGCTGCCATACAGCAGCCAGCCAACGCGTGTAGGTTATACACCAAATCGGGAGTCACACGAGTTATGCCAGGAGCAACAGCAGAGAGGACGGACAACGATTGTCAACAAAAGTGTGGTGTGTGGTAATCATGCGAAATCGGATGGTTCGTTTGTTTTTCCCCCCTGCTGGGAGCTGGTTTTAGAATAAGTGTATGTTATGTAAGCCGCCGCCGCCGCCGCCGCCTCCGCCACCGGAACCCAGTGGAGCTTATTTGTCGTGGCACCAAGGAGCAGGGGTGGGTTGTTCTCACGACTGTTGATGCTTTTATCGCCCATGCGAGGGTTACACTTGAGTGAGCGCTAGAGTTCCTCCTCACGCTCGCTTGCGCGTCACGTTGCGATATAATTCACCAGAGGTTCATGCTGAGATAGAGTAGTAGAGCTCGATGTTGGTACAGAATTCCCACCAGAAACGAAGCGTCTATTGAATGTTATCTCGATATACCCCTGCTGCTGCTTCCAAAAAGAGAGGTGTTTCTATGTTTATGAAAATGATTTCTTCACGAATGTCATACTGGGGAGGGACGGTAATTAAAAAAGTTGATGATTTCCCGGTGAAATAATTTATATTCATTCATTCAGACCGAAGAAAACCATTTTCCGTTTCGTTTCCGTTGCCGACTAGAAATTGACATTCATCCATTTATTATTCAACATGAACCCAACTCTAATCGATATAAGGAGAAACCCCTCCTCAATGCCGACGGTGTTGCGGTGGCCCACAACAACAACAACAACATCAAACTCAACGGAGCCGCAGGATGTGTGAACTTGAAATGCCACTTTCGATTTCAAAGTTGCATCTGATCTGTTCTCAATTTGGTCGCTAAAGCTTGTCTACTTTGGTTGCAACGCCCAAGGCTATCGGTAGAGAGTTAATGTTCACTTCAAAGCATTTGCGCACAAAATTAGCGTTTGCTGTAGAAAATTTCAACCCGTATTCAGGTGCGACCTACAGAAATCTTCCATCGTTCAATCTCATCTTGCTGTTGATTACATCGTCTCTTCACAGACATACGGGGGTAATATGCCTCTTCCGGCACCATTGCACAAATTGATTAGCGCACATGCAGGCAGCCCCGCTATTGCATCATTTTGCGCGCATTATTCACATCATAATGGAATGATTAATTTCAGAAAAAGTGTGAATGAAAAGCGAATTTGTTACATATACCGCACAGTCGAGCACTTGTATTGACGCAAGCTGCACCTGACATGTGATATACCGTGCTTCCGTAAGCCGCCGGTTGCCGAATCCGAGACACTTCTCGAGCCTCCCGAGGCGCGTTCATACATAGTATAACTTTAAGGTTCTTTTAATGGCATTCCTAGAGAAGCTTCGTCGTCTCAAAGTAATATTACATGCGTCATTTTTATTAATACTCAATTGAGATTTCTCTAGAAAGCACGTCTCGAATGTATTTTGAATGGCAAGCTGGCCTGAACCCGAACAGAACATTGAGGTTGGGTGTGTGAAAAAAGTATAGTCACGTCGGCAACAAACATGCAATCTAATTATTCCTATATATTTTGTAGATTGTAAACATAAAGACGAAGGAAAGTGAATAGAGTCAAAAAAACACATGCGTACGATAGGCTCGCCCTTTGTAATTGAACCGTCAACGTTTTTGCAAGACAAACAAATTCTACACGTGATTCTGCATATTTTTTGACGTAGGACTACGTCTAACCAGAAGATATGGAGGGGTTAAATGAAAATCTAGGCCCTGAACATGTAGGAAAAAATGAAAGATTTCGAACGCTTATAACTCGAGCATTTGTTAATAGTTGGCATCAAGTATGGAAAAGTTCATTCGCTCATTTCTCCACACCTAATTATAAATCACTCTTGTATCCAGGTTTGCCAACTATAATTTTAAAAAATCAGGAAGAATGGAAATAAAAATCAGGATAAATCAGGATAGCTCATATTGGTTTGTCTGAAAAGTTAATGTCGATTTTTGGGAAAACAAAACCATCATTTTCAATCAAAGCATTATAATTTAATTTTATATTCATAGTTCTGTTTCAAAATCTTTCGCCATCTTTTACACACCCTCAATATTCTATCCTCCCAGAACATGTTTGCTTCCTCGTCGAAAACTGCTGCGTACCATACATGTGGAAAACAGGTTGCTTGGTAGTAGCTCATAATACAGAATCCATTCCAAATCCCACCAGAAACAGAGTATATATTTAATCGGGCGAAAATCGGATATGTAAAAGAATTCATAAGCATGGTATAAAACCTCGCATAAGCGGAAATGCTAGTTTCTCACCTAACCTTTTGATCGTTTATATTTTTTCCGAAAAACCTACAGCATCACTACAGTCAATTGCAGAGAAATCAATATTCAACTTTTCACTGAATCCATCGTTCATGCTTTGTAATGAATCTTTACTCGACAAATGAGGAAAACACATCAGCAGTGGAAGACTTGTTGAATTTCTCCTAATTCTTATGATACATTTACCATAGTCCCATCATTGAAGGTGATTCTACTTTGAGTCAGACGGGACAAATCATTATATATAAAAAAGAGTTTTTCCCACGTACGTATAACTCATCATCACGGAACAACGGCTGATCAGATCTACGTCGTCCATATATTTTGTGAGTTTATCTTCACCCAAATTAGAATGATAGAGTACTTTGGAAAATATTTGAGATGATTAGAAAAAATCGAAAAAATTGACTATGCATATTCGAAAATTCGAAAATAAGAGGTACGCATATGTATGTTTCGCTGTGAGAATCATAGTTTAGATCAATTTTACAGATCTGAACGATAACATACAAACTCTCTTGAAATATATTCGTTATTTTTACCAACCAAAATATTCTCTAGAAATACATTATATGGCAGAACAACGTTTGCCGGGTCAGCTAGTTACATATAAAATCTTTTTATATTGACTGTGGAATCAAAAATTTTTCTCTTGAGTAATTTTACACTCTGAAACGTATTCCTACATTAATAACTCTGGGGATACATCTACATTAGGGTGGCAGCAAAAATGGTCATGTAAAATTTCGAAAACCAGTAAAATTTTGAGCGCTTTGAGGCACCCCTAAATCATGTCCGATTGAGCTAAAACTTTGCACAGATCATTTTTTGGGCCAATGAACAAAATGTACATGGTCGGTTTTTGAAATTCGATGATGAATTTTTTCCATACATCCATTGCCACCTTAATCTACATACACATTATCCTCGATAAAGCAATGTTGTTCCTCAAACTCGTTGTAATTTCATAAATTCGTCACACAATCTGGTTTCATGAAATTTTCTAGCACTGTTTTGAAAAGCCACAAAACAATTGAGGGTGGAGATAAAAAAAGTTAAGTACAGCTAGAGAATTTAACTTATTATTTAGAAATCAACGTTAGATATATACAAGTGCGAAGCAGAGAACCCTCATGACAGAAAATTTTGGCATGGAAACCAGTATATTCATTACGAATAATGTAAAGAGTACAAAAATCAGGAAAAATCAGGATCATTTCAGAAAAATCAGGATAAATTGAGTGTTCGTCAGGATATCAGGGAGCGTGTTGAAAAGTCTGGGAAATCCTGAAAAATCAGGAAGGTTGGCATCTTTGCTTGTATCTGTTTGGAATAATAATAGCGAAAAGAATGCAGCAAGCAATCGTGAGATTGCACGATGAATCATTTTTCATTCTCCGACCATCTTCATTCGAGACTGAGAGTGATCATAACAAAACAAAGAGTGGAAAACAACATTCAATGAATGAATGCTTCTTTGGAAGGATCGCACGAAACAAAATAACGAGTGAATCAAAATAGACTGAATCTGCGTGTATGTATGATTTTATTTTCCCTTGTACTCTTTTCCTTGTCAGCATTCAAGTGCACATGAGTCTACCATCCCACTCACCAATAACTTGCGTTAATGTGGTCTTTTGCGTTGGCTTAGATGAACGCAAAATACCACATTAAGGCATACTAGGAACCAAAAAAATGCCATTGCAATAGTGCACAGGAAACAACTCGATTTCAACTATCTACCTATATTTTACTGCCGCGATCGAGACTCAATGATTGCTATTTGAGCGAAAAACGAATGATTTTACAGAGACACTCACTGGCTCAAGCAAAAGTTTCCAATTTGATTCCATCACCATCTAACGTCATTCCGAGAGGCAAATGAGGGAATGCAAAATTCTCTGAGAATAGATGAGCGGAATCGAGACAGTATTTTTCCGTTAAACTCGAGAATGAACATTGCGAAGAGGATAGGTGAATGTTTTCTGTCTCAAATAAAGTGAGGCATAAACGGAGAATAGAAGGGTAAGTTTTATCTGTGAATGAGTGTTGTTGAACGAATTTCGATGCGATTTAGCCCATATCTGGTTGGCAGAGATGTTTACATCAATTGATAGGGAATATTTCTACGCATTTATCACAATGAACAACATTTTATTTTTCTTGAGATAAACAATTGAGCAATTGTGAAATGTCAAGCATTTTCCAAACGCACTGTGATCTAAAAAATCTAAATTCCCTAGATTGGCAGTCTTTATTGACTCGTGCTTCTCTTCAATGGGTTAGACCCCTATTACAGGAAATCCCGATTAGGGTAGACGCAAAACATCGTGATCCGACGGCTCCAGAATGGTCCGTCCGAGCGAAACTTGTGAACAACTTTTCGGTTTTGGGATTTCTCGCTTTATTTTACCTTACTTCCGTGCATGCCACCTGGTTGCCAACGCTGATCAAAGATTTCGAGAACGTAGTTGAATTGTGTAACCAATTTGAACTTATAGATAGGATTGTATTGATTGATTGGAGGGAATTAACTTTACTTTTTCGGTTGGTTGAACAAATTGAATTCTGACTCGTTTGAATAACTGAATTGAACTTAACTCACTGCGCAAAAATTCTAAAATTCTTGTCCATGCCTAAATCTATAAAGAAAAGGAAATATCTCTCTTTCCTACTCAGATAACCGAAACCGCATCGGTTATCTACCTGCCTATTTCCCTGCGTGGGATTTTTTCCATCCGTGTTTTTTCTCTATTCTTATACCCGCGTAGGGTCCCAAAAAAACATTTGCATTATTTGCCTTATTCTATTTCTTTGCATAGCGCGCTATGCTCCACCATGTGCACTTGCGCTGCACTATGGTTTACCGTTTTGTCTCAAATTCCGAACACTTCATTTTTAAATGTAAATTTATTGAACTTTAGTATTTTCAAAAATTGAATAATAAATACCCTGACATTCTTTGTGATGTAGGCTTCATTTTAACATCATTCACAAGTATCGATACTGTATATAACTTAAAATACTAAGCATTTGCAAAAAAAAAGTAGCTGTCAAAACCAGCGATTAAATGTTTGCGTTGTCAAATTCGAAATTTGAATCAAGTTTCGAAGCACAATATCCAAATTTTTGGGAGTGTTATATTTTTCCAAAGAGGAATAGCTAATTCTTTGATTTGATATATCGATCATGTGAATCGGTCTAGTAGCTCAAAAGTTATGATTTTTTTTTCAATTGCATTTTGGGTATTGGGAATTTGAGACAAATGTAATCAAACATATTTTAAGTTTTTCACCATGAATATGAATTTTTAAATTAATTTTATGGTAGCCAAATGAAAGAAAAGGCTCTATTGTATCCAATAACCACATTAATTTCGCGAAATTTTTCCTTTCGCACTGTTTGATGACCAAAACAGCTTAAGTGTTCAGAATTTGAGACGAAACGGTATTGATCCTAAATTTGCGCATCATCAATTATGCGCCGCTTATCGCTCAAACAAATGCGTTTAGCTTCCTATTTTATTTGCTCAATTCTCGCTTGGGTCTTGTTTATGACTCGGCAAATTCTGGTGCGCTTATCTCGGAAGCTACGAAAAAGGAACCAAAAACGAAACGTACGAAAAGTACGGAACCAATTGAGCTCAAAGTTGTACACAATATTCAATCCATTTCAAGGAGTGTTGTTACGGCATAAAAAATTGGAAAATTGGAAGAAAAAAGATTTTATATATGACCAGAGTGCAGTTTTGAAATTAAGCTTCTAATGAAAATCGACTATTCAGCAATGAATATGTGTTCTATGTGAAGGAAACATCTTTTTTCCACGTGTTTGACAAAATCATGAACTGAAATTGTGTTTTAAATTTTTTTTAAATTTATCCCTCATCTATCTCTATATATATGAAAAATTTCTGTTCGTTTGTGTGCGCGTTAAAAACTCGAAAAGTACGGAACCGATTGAGCTCAAACTATGATACAATATACAAAACAACCAAACACATCTAGGATTGTTGTTACAACATAAAAAAATGAAAGATTCAACTCAACCATGCAACCACAATGTTCCACAGCAAAGCGTGGCAGGGTACAGCTAGTCCATTTATAATAATTCATTTGCATTGTTCGAAGAAATTTATAACATCTGTAGTTAAAACATAAGTCATTCATTAAAAAAAAGCGCTTTAAGCGCTTTACAATTTAACAACATACTTAACGAGGACCAGTTCCTCGTTTCGGCTGTTTAGACCGATTCTAGAAAAACAAATTGTTTTTAACTGTTTCTCGGTGGTATTGTGTGTTTTTCGTATCCTGGTAAGTATTTTTCATTTAAACAAGGAGTATGTAAGGTTTTAATTCTCGAATTCTAGTTACAGTCAACGAAAAATTGGTGCGCGCATAATTGCACGGAAACACAACGAATAGTCATTCGCAAAATGTCCAAGGCAGGCAGCAGCCAACGCGAAATCGCAGAGTACTTGGGACGATCCAAAACCATCGTGTTTAATGCCCTCCACGACCGCAAAAAAAAATCGAAACAACTGTACCTCAAGGAAACGGCCGCGAAGGATCGTTTTGACAAACGTCTCGTTCAGACGAACAGGGGCAAGCTCTAGAATACGCGTGACCACAGTGCAAGTCGAAGGAAATTTCTTTGACGAAAAATCCCCCGGCCAGAACAGGAATGGAAACCGAACACCCGGCATGATAATGTGAGACGCTAACCACTCGGCTGCGGATGCACCACTCGCCCATCTCTAGGGTGGCCTTATGCAGAAAAAAAAATTTTTTTTCTCAGTTTGGCTTCATACTATACATATAATCTCAAGTTTTACCCCCGATCCCCTACTTTTAATCGCAATTTTAGTATGTTTGCATGAACAATATTCAAATAATTTAACCGTTATTCGTTTTTTAAACGAACTGGTGCAACTTTCATCCACACATGTAAAAGTAACCTCAATTCGTCTAAAACCAGAAGCATCTTCGGCGAGCTGAAACCATGAATTATCACAATGAATTATTCAATTTTTTCAATTCACACTCGCTCGGATTACAAAATGACAAGCTCGCTTTTGCCATCAATGAAGAAGAGCCAGATGAAGAGCACGTGTGTAGATTCAATGCGCAAGCGTTGTTAGAATCGTGGTGGGCGATTGTACAGTGACGCGAGAAATTGTGATTCGAAGGCCGTTCAATCGTTAGAACGGTGTGTGTCAACGAAGAATTCCTGATTATTGTTTTTTCTCGCCATGCTCTTCTTCAATGGCACTAACGTTTTCAACATAATACTACTTGCGTCATTTTTATTGGTACTTAGTTGAGATTTCTAAAGGGTGTGTCACATCAAATTGCATCACGGAAAAAACGCTGTAGAAATTTAATTTTTAGGAATTATATCTTCAGCTTTCGCTTATAATCAGATAAGAGTGTATAGATTACGTTGGCCATGCTTCACTGTCAATTTTTCGTAAATTTGGAAAAATGTCGTCGATCGAAAAAGAGCGTCGTGAATTAATCCTGCGCACTCATTTCGAGAATCCGCTGGGAATCGTCCAATCCACGGTCAGCAGAGTACTAAAACGATACTTCGAGAACCTAACCATCGACCGGAAGGTGAAGAACGGCAAAAATGGATGCTCCGTCAGTGAAAAAGATCACAAGCGCGTAGTTAAGCAGTTTAGACGTGATCCGAGAAGTTCGGTCTGGGATGTCGCCAATAAGCTGAATTTGTCAAGTTCATTCGTCCAGCGGACCAAGCAGCGGGAGAGCCTGCGTACATACAAGGTTCAGAAGGCTTCTAACCGCGACGAAAGGCAAAACATGGTGGGGAGGACGAGAGCCCGGAAGCTGTACACCGAAATGCTGACGATGCCGCATTACCTGGTAATGGACGACGAAACCTATGTCAAAGCGGACTTTCGTCAGCTGCCGGGCCTGTTATTCTTCTCCGCAGAAGACAAATTCAGCGTTCCGGAGTAGATTCGCAAGCAGAAACTATCCAAGTTTGCCAAAAAGTACATGGTGTGGCAAGCGATCTGCTCTTGCGGAAAGCGGAGCGCCCCCTTCGTGATAAACGGCATGGTAAACGGGCAGGTTTACTTTAAGGAGTGCCTACAGAAGCGCTTACTACCACTATTGAAGCAGCACGAGGGCCCGACCATCTTCTGGCCGGATCTCGCTTCGTGCCACTATTCAAAGGACGTGTTGGAGTGGTACGAAGCCAACGGGGTCACCTTCGTGCCAAAGGAAATGAACCCGCCCTACGCGCCGGAGCTTCGCCCAATAGAGAAATATTGGGCGATTATGAAGCAGGCCCTCTGGAAGAACCCAAAAGTTGTCAAATCGGAGGCGGACTTCAAGAGAAAATGGATTTCTGTTCAAAAAAAACTACAACCTGACGTTGTACAGAACCTTATGGACGGGGTAAAGAGGAAGGTGCGAGCATACGGGCTTGGGTTCGAAGTAAGAATAAAAAGAAAATGCCAAAAGTTGTTTAATAGTTTTTATTTTACTGTCTAAAATTTTCAAAAGGATCGGTCTACTGGGCGAATTTCTACAATTTCTACCCTTTATGACGAGCCTATACGCCTTGAATATGTTCAGAGTGAAAAGCTCTAGAATATGTGTAACTAGAGTCCAAGTCAGAAGGGTTTTTTGGCAAAAAATTCTAAGTAATTCTGAAGGGACATGACGGATATTGCATATACATTAACACTCCTATACTCGCGCATTGGTCTGTCAGACCGAGAAATCAATATTTCGTTAATTTCTCAGAAAATATCAACACTACGACTTTGCGATTCTATGTAGCTTTGTTATTAGTCGTTCGTCATCGTTTAGCGTATCGCATGTGTTGGTACAAAGGGAACGTGTGCCACTTTTTAACACTTTAGGTCTGACACACCGACGCGAGTATAGGAGTAGCTTTTTTGGACAAGTGCCTTTTTTCATATTCTAGAATATTGTTGAATGAAATGTAAAAAATAATGTTAGTGGCGTGTAATATTTATTGAATATAATGCATAAGGTCATTATCGGACTATTCTTATTTGATTTCAGTCCCTTTAGTCCCTTTAGTAACAGGATTGAACGGATTTTACTATTCGTCGTTAGATTCATATGTTCAAAAGCAAAACATAAATGTTTGACTTTCGTATAGTTATTCGCTAAATATAATGGTCATACATATACACACTTGTGAAAGAATTCCACTTGTGGAATAATTGTAAACAGTAAACTATAAACTAATCGATGGCTTATATTAATTTTTAACAGTTACAGTTTCGGGGATTTTGTTTTTATAATGAACAATATCGACAAGAAAACAAGAAAAAGAAAAGGAAGTTCCTAGAAATCCTTTTATATCATCTTTTTATGCTCCATCTAAAAAAAAGCATTAGTTCTTAATTTACCAAGAATACAGCATATAAGAATATTAGAAATATGCAAACTTTATATTCCAAAATCTTTATCATCTGATAATTATCTAAAAGGTCGTTATACATTCTTCTCTTCGATAAAAAAACCCGAAAAACACGCAACAACTGCATGAAATGTAAAAAATATGTTTGTTTCGAGCATTCAGTTATGCAATGTTCTGATTCTTAGTCCAATGAAACCACAATCTATTAATACGCTTTTATGTTATTTTATAGCTCCTTATACTTCCATGAATTATATTCAGTTGCTTACTTTTTATTAATAAAAGTGAAAAATTCGAATTTCGTTATTTGTGTTGGAGTGTCAAAAATAACTCTGTCTTGAGGAGGCCGATTTAGATGACTATTAAAACTTAATAAAGACGACAAAAACATATTTTTTGGAGTTTTTCATTCAATCATACCCTCTTCTTCAAATAAATGCCAACGAAGCCTGAAAAATACACAATTGCAACATTACAGAGAAATTCAATTTTCGGTCTGTGACACCGTGCGCGAGTACACGTGTTATGATTTTGCACGCGAGTACAGGAGGGTTAAACGAACGAGACCCCGCCACAGATACTTCATTAATTATGAACATCAATGTGGCAACCTTGCCACGCAATTCGTCATTGACGACATTAAGCTCCGTGTTCCATTTCTATGAAGCGAAAATAGTAATGAATCTTAGCGACTCGTTTTTGGAAAATAAGCTCTACACTTACAAACTTACATTTTTTTTCCCTGTTGGGTGTGAACAACTGCGCCATTATTCTGAACTATTGTGGTATGCCCCACTTTTTCTACTACGCTTCAAGCTTATCTACTACACATTTACGATACATCAAAAATAATTTATATGGTAGAGCAACGTTTGCCGGATCAGCTAGTTATAATAAAAAAAATTCTTCAGAAGCCATTCTCGTATGAGATTTTTCCCCACCTGCAACAAAATGTGGTTCACGGGTACATAAAATACATATTCGATAGAGAAAAATATTTTTTCATTCATATTTTCAGTTTTGAAGTGTGTTCATTCCACCTAAAATCCATTATAGTAATTGTCGCTTCCCGAAATCGTGATACGAAGCTGAATGTCTCAATGCGAACTTTCATTCTCGCTCGAAAAAAAAAATTCTCCGCTCCGTCTATGCTACCGGTCCCTCATGAGAAGCCGCTATGTCGGATAAGGTAAACACTAGGGTGCCAATGAAAATGGTTATCTCCAATTTCAAAAAGTTACCCCATAAAAAATGTTCACCACTTCGAAAACACACCCTGTGCCAAATATCAGCTCAATCGGACTTTAGGGAGAATGGGGCAAAGCGGTCAAAGTTTAAGTTTTTCAAAAATCGAAAAGGAAATCGGAGTCTTCGAAAAAAAAAATTGATGCCAAATGTCTTAAAATTGCATGAAACATAGAGATCTAGTGTCATCTCGAAAAAAAAATTGTCAAAAATCGACACTCTGGGACTTAGTTTTTTCCGGAATGCGGGACGAAACGTATGGTTTTAGGTGCCAATAAAAATAGTTATCTTGATTTTCCATTCGGAACTTGTTGCGAAATGTTGATTTGCACGATAATATACCCTGTGCAAAATATTAGCTCATTCGAATTTCATTTATTAGTGTCACAGACGTTAAAATTTGATTTTTTTTTTTAAACGAAAGATCAACGAAAATCGTTTTGGCAACAAAAATTTTGTTTTCGAAAACCCCGATTTCCTTTACTCCCCCGTTGGGCGATTTTCCGATTTTCAGCAAACTCAAACTTTGACCGCTTTGCGCCACTCTCCCTTAAGTTTGAGCTGATATTTGGCATGTGGTGTTTTCGAGATGGTGAACATTTTGTATAGGATAACTTTTTGAAATTTAAGGGTCGATTTTTTCCCATACATTCAATGGCACCCTAATAAATACATCATATATTTATCAGCCCGTGCCAGTACGTGCTGGATGATATAAAACCACCTTAAGTGAGCGTGAACGTGAAGTTGCAATATTTCCCTGTCTTTTCGGTATTTTCTGATGAAGAGCTCCGAAAATCCAAGAGAGATACAGGAGAGGCATTATCTACGAGTCACGAGAAGTGATGTTTGTGCGTTTGAACTGATTTTGGAAATGATACATGATAAACCATATTTTGTGGTCGGGATTCGAGAATGTGAATACGAACAATCTTTATTTCTGACAGGATGGCACTACGAGTGGCGAAACGAGTTATTTTGCACGAAAAATTTTGGTCGCATAATATAACATTTCGAATACATTAATTGACTACCCAGATTCTGCGATTGAAAAACCATTAGATTTATTTCTTTAGAGCTATGTTAGGAGTAAAGTTCACACCAAAATTCAATTTTGAAAAAAAAAAACATTGGAACCGCCAACGCCGATATTGAGCTACGCTTTGTGTCAAAAAGTGAATGAGAATTTGGGAAAAAGGATGAAAATCTAGAAAACGAATCGAGACGGTCATTTCGAAGATAGTGTATTTTTCTCATGTCTCTACGTTATGGAGCAATAACAAATCCTACATCTCTTGTTGAAACAGCTTATATAGGATTCCCTCCACAAAAGAACACCAAAACAATGCCATTCGTTTCGCAAGTTCAGCACTATCCATTGCAGTGTGAAAGCTTCTTTTCGTTGACGCGAAATTCCTCAAAAAATGGAGGCCAAGTATGTTTCGATTCTCTTCGTCCAAATTCGCCCCACCTACAATACTCAAGTCAAGTATAGAAATAACTGTAATTTGTCCGCCCCCAGCTCTTGAATCTGTCGTCGTCTTCTTCAATGGCTTCGGTCGTCGGTGTTTTGGCAACTGCTTGGCTGCGATCACCGCATTCCGGCCCCGCTGCTAACCCGGTTATTGTCCAGCGAAAACTAGTTCACAGTCGTTGCTGAGAGATATTGAACGGACAGACAGACAGACAGACAGGTACAACAACAAGGCAGCGCGCGCGTTGCAATTACTCGCCGAAAGTGTTGTCGAAGAACGGAGTTCTTGTTTGCTGTACCGTACGTAACGCGCGGCGACACCACCAGGGGCCGATAATCGATAAAACATTATTGAGATTGCTTACATCGGCTGGTGGTGAATGTTTGATGGCCTGGAAAGAGCCGGTGTTGTTTTCTGGGTCAAAAATAAACCCTTGCCATGGATGCGAAACAGAAAACGGAGAGGCACACACACACATACACATCACAGTGTCGAGGTCGTCGTTCCGATGGTATCTGACGAGCAGTTACGGCGATAATAATAAAAGGCTCTCCTCAAAAAAGGTAATCGATTACGGAGTCTAAACGGTTTTATTCACATCGTTAAAGCGGCACAATGTGGTCATAACGCGGTACAACAAAAAGCGCTGATTGGCCTCAAGAGATGGAGCAGCCGCCATACGTGTTGAGGAATGAGATGCGAAATTGTTTGCTGGGTACACAATAATATATCCACGTAATCCAGGGTGCCATTACCAGAACTCCCACCGGTTGGCGATAAGCCAAAACATGAAATTATGTCAGTCACGTCAGAGTGCCGGTTTGCTTTTGGCAAGTGACAGAACAAGTGGAAACAAAGAGAAAGATGGCAATACGAAGAACCAACGAAAAACGGCAACAAATGTTTATACCGGTTGGACACGGACCGAAGCCGGAGCCTTTTATGTAAGAATAAGTGTATCGTGCTGATAGTAGCGGCAGATCTCTGGAATACGTCGAGCAAGCAAATGTATTTCTACGAACAATCGAATCCGAAGTACGCGTCATATTTCTGCACTTTTTATGGCCGTCGTAAATTCCAGCGATATATCCAGCCGGGGAAAAGTAATGTCGAAAATAGACAGATATAAATAATCTGTCGTTCGTTCTTTTATCGAGACTTCACAGGAATAAATTGAAGCACTAACTCACTGCTCGATTTATGAGCGTTTATTTCCGAGCTGCTCTTACTTTC
Organism: Toxorhynchites rutilus septentrionalis; assembly: GCF_029784135.1. NCBI lineage: Eukaryota > Metazoa > Arthropoda > Insecta > Diptera > Culicidae > Toxorhynchites > Toxorhynchites rutilus. The sequence continues at coordinate 295,682,024 of NC_073745.1, read as the reverse complement.
ATTGCAATCGTGAAACCGGCCAACGCCTTCTTACCTTCTTTCCTCTCCCTCCCCTTTTTGGGGGACTTCACACAACAAACAATTCAACTGTAGTCAAATCCCACGGCTTTTCCTCCGAACATTGCTCGCTGGAGCACAATCGATAGTTGATGGCCCGAGTGCATAATAAGGAAAATAAGCACCGATATGAAATCACTTTCAAATTATCGGGGCAAATTTGTTGGAAAGTAGTTCAGCAATTTTTTTTGTTTGGTTAAAGACAAAAATCTTTTTGTCGAAACATATTCATCGAAAAAAGAACAAATGTATACATATAGTTTTTCTCGCTATGAATTTATTGTCGGCTGGCGACGTGTATAATTTGTATTGTTCAACCATTAGTAAACGAGAAAAAAATAATAGAGAATAATAGGATGAGTATTTTTCCAAAAAAGAAAAAAAAGTAGCAAAATCAGAAAACAGGCCACTTTTTTTAGGCAGTTTACTAGTTAATAACTAATAATAGCGAACGGATTTTAATGATTTACATACGAATGAAATCGGAAACTCTATGTATTACAATTCCTTAATCCGTAAACGGTATAAATTAACGAATATATGAAGTATTTCTAGTTTTCCATACATTTGTTCTTGTATGTATGCTTATCTAACGACAAGATTTTATCTAAAACCTAAAACAATGCAACTGCAACCTTTATTCTAGGGACATTGCAGGAAATATAACAATCGCTCGGCTCTTACTGGGTTTAGGTAAGCCATTCCATTCCTAATGCTGATATCAGGTTTTGCCCGACAAAAAGGAAGAATAGAAACATTCGCAAACACTCACACATTGTTGTTGTTTTGACGTGGGACTACGTCTAACCGGAATATATTAGGGATAAAATGAAAACCTGAACACAGTACATGCAGGAAAAAATGAAAGATTTCGAATGCTTATAACTCGAACATTTCTTAATAGATCGGAAAGATGTTTGCATCAACTGATAGGATTTTCGTATACATTTCGTTTTCAAAATTGTACGTTGTATCGAATTGTACGTTATATCAAAGCATAATAACGTACTCACAACGTTATATCGAGGGTACGTTATAATGAGGGTACGTTATATCGAAGTTTCCCTGTATTTCTACGCATCTATGAAATAAAATTAATAAAATATTATTTTTCCTGAGCTATTGAATAACTGTAAAATGTCAATCGCTGTCAAGACGCCCTAACTGCCCCGTTTTGATTGGCCTGATTTACGGTTTCCCCAACACAATCTTCAAAACCAAGGTATCTGAGGAAATTTGCATTGCAAGGTACATGCAAGTTGGGGGAATTTTTGCTCCCACCGACATGTGTTCCCTAACACAGCCATCAAAACCAAGGTACCTCACATTACATGGCGTTTATTCAAATTCTTTACTTACACAGCAAATATGTAGAATTCAATTGAAATCGGAAATTGTTTCACTCAACGCAAACAAATGATTAGTAAGCCGACGATAGATCCACGTCAACCTTGCCGTTACAACATAGATATAACCCCAGAGGCGTCTCGTACGCCTGTTAAAACTGTTCAAAGGACAGGTAGACAATCCCAGAATAAAATGTATATTATTTCACAATTGTAACATGGATGAGGAATTATCGAAATTTTTTTTTTGTGATTTCCATATTATCCCGAATATCCTTATTTTATTTTCTATTTTGGTGGAACTCAAACCCACCCCAATCCACGCGCAATACAGCCTTAAATCAATTTTTTTTTTAAATCATTCATCTGAACCCGCCGTCATCCAAACACAGGGCAAATGCAGTCAACTACGCATGAAACGATCACTATTACTAATGCGCCGCCTTGCGTAAAACTGACGATGGAAACTACACACCACCACTCTTCAGTGTTTGTTCGTGGTTGTCATCGTTTCCCTTTCTGTTTCTATTCCGACGTCATTAAAATTTGAGAGAGGGCGCGAGACTGCGAGAGTATACAGCACCAAACACCCCGAGCGAGCATGGTGCAAATATAAAAAACGAACAAATTCATTCATGATTTCTGTGGTTGTGCTGGTATTCTTTCGTTGAGGTGTGGTTTTAATTCGAGTGTTCTTATCGATTTTGTCAAGAGACGAATGAACTCCCAGAGTTTAAAGTCTCTTTAATCCATCATCATCATCATCATTATCATCATCGATTTTGTTCATTAGACAACTTGAACCCGGTACATATAGTACACGTTTGTCAGCTTACGTTTCAAAACCTCCGCTGCATTGGTCGGTCATGTGAATGAAATAGCTGCGTACTTTGGTCTTAATGCTGACAAAATTGTGGCCAAGAGCTATGATGGCGCTACTGTAATGTCCGGAGATAAATCTGGGTTGCAAACATTGGTGAAACTACGGTTAGTCATTGGATATATTCACTGTCGCGCACACATATTGAGATTCTTGCTAATACGAATGCGAATATTTTTGCACATACGGATGTTCTTTATCAAATTTAGTAAAAAAAGGAATTAGATGTAGTAAAATTTGTGCGTAACGTGCCTTGTTTCTTTAGAGGAGCTCAAAGCAGATCATAATTTCGATAGTACGTAAGTAAATGCAATTGATGTATCTGGCGCAACTATGAATGACAGTAACGTCATCAATTGTCGTCGTTTATATGAATCGATTATAGACAGAATTATTGACGAAATGAAGAAACGGTTTAAGGAACTAGATGAATACAATTACGTCACTTAGTTGAATCACGAAAATTTTGCCGACTTCGATGTCGCATTACCTGCTGGGAATTTGAAAATGCTTATTTCATACCACTCGAAATTCGATTAAGCGAAGCTTAATTGGTTCTTTTCAAATTATAGTAATCATTCCGATTATCATTGTACAAAACCTGCATCAAACCTTCTCCGAAACGGCTGGGCAGAATGATACTGACATTGCCTAATACAACGGCATCCGTTGAAAGAACGGTTTTGTTGTTCGACGGATCAAGAATTATTTGCGGTCGAGATCTGACCAGAAAAGGTTATTCGGAATTATGATGATGACTGTGGAAAAAGATTTCTTTATGAGATAATGCAGAGTCCTTTATTTTATGAGGAAATCATTGATAAGTTTGCGCTCATAGTTGACCGTAGGATTCTTTTGTTATACAGGCAAACCTGTTTTTGTGCGGGTGACAGGGACCGCACAAGAAAATCGTGTTCGCTAAACAATTTGAAAAAAAACTTTTGGTTATGTGGTGGATAGGGACCGCATAGAAAAAGTTTTCTTAAGAAAATAACCCAAATCCTAATGATTCCATTCGATAACAACATTTGATTTCGACCTACCCACTTGCGCAGATCATAAAATCAACTTTTTGCTCCTGTCAATAAGCTCCTACTGACACCTTAAAACAAACAAAACAAAACATGAGAATGGGAATTAGCTGACACAGTCCCTATGTAGAGCAATAGAATACATATCAAAGAAAAAATAACCGATGACTTCATTTTTTTTTCAAATACCACACGAAAAAGTCGCACCACAAAAATCGCACAACAAAATCACATAAAAACCGCACAAAAACTGGTTTTACTGTATAGATAAATGTTGAGAAATAAAAATGTTAAAATCTGCCATCGCAATACTGTTGTTTTAATGTTGCCAATAAAATTGAACAGGTAGCTCAGTTGGTCACACGTTGCCTCTGTATAACCCGTCCAGTTTTTATACGTTTCCAAAGGTAGATTAAAGTGATTAAGAAATGTGGCCTAATGGTGTGTGTCAGCTGCGAAAAAGACCGTCATGATTGTGTTCGCAATGCTTCTACAAAACCACGCAAACCGTTCATACCGTTAGTTGGAGAATGTTTATGTATGATTGAATCACACGTAAGCATTGCTAATTGTATGCGTTGTCAAAAGTGTTGTTGGTGGGGCAGTTATATAAAATCGCTCATGGCTGCCACCTTGTGTATTGTTTTTGCGAGAACAATAATGAATCATCAACCATGTTCAGCTTCTTTCATAAAACCTCGCAGATCATCGGTCGAGTTTGGGCTTTCTACTGAAGAGTTATTTCAAAAATTTCAATGCATTCTAAAGTTATATCCGAAGTAATGAAATGCGAGTTGATTTTTATAATCTTTTATCGGGGAAGAGCCTTTGTGAATTCAGGATAGTTTAATGGCTTAGAGATAACTTTTTCCGATCGCTTATCCAAATTTCGTGGATTCGTACATTGTTTCCGGGTTGAGAGTGGCGTCAAAGTGCAGCGCATTGCAATCCGGATGCGAAAAGATATTTTTCAGCGGTGGAAACTGTACTCTTCGGTGGAAGACTGAAGGTGACAATTTGTTCCGCAGCAGTTACTGTCCTTGAAGGTAACCCTCAACGGGTTACCCTCTCAACCAAGCAGATAGAAAGATGCTTTAAGCGTTTGGGCATCACGCGCGAAACAACAGTGGCCTCGACAGATTTGAGTTGTGTAGAAAATGTGGCACTGTTCGAGGCATTGGCCACTACTTCTTGAATGGGGTACCTATTTAAGAAGTAGTGACCAATTCATATGCAGAATTAGCGATCGCAAAAATCAATGGAATCTTCAAGTGCAGTTTATATGCATCATCAAGGTGGCCAATAGAGCAGTTCCACCAAATGATGGAACAAGACATACAACTAGACCTACCGTGTGAAAGGAAAATAAACAGAAAGAGAAAAAAAAGAGCAAAAAAGAAAACGAGAGGAAAAGAAAAAGAGAAAGAGAGAAATAGAGAAAGAGAGAAAAAGAGAAATAGAGAAAAAGAGAGAAAGAGAAAAAGAGCAGGAGAGAGAGAAAGAAAGCGTAAAAAGAGAAAGAAAAAGAGAAATAGAGTGAAAGACAGAGGGAAAAAAGGATAAAAGATAAGAGAAAAGAGAAAAAAATAAAGAAAGAGAGACCGACGGGCAGAGAGTGAAAAAGCGAAAAATGCGCAGAGAGAAAAAGAGAGACAGACAAACAAAGAGAGAGACAGATGAACATAGAGAGAGAGAGAGACAGAGAGATAGAGACGGACATAGAGAGATGGAGATAAAGAAAGCAAGACGACTAGAGAGATAGAGATAGCTAGAGAGACGGTTATAGAGATTTTTTATTTTAATTTTAATATGATCTATTTGATCATACAATGAAAAATTACATAATTGTATGAGTAAATTTCCAAAATACTAACCCCGTACACTGTGGGGTCTTCGTAGCCACTTGGTTACGCGTTCGCTTACTAAGCGATCGATCGTGAGTTCAAACTCAGGGCCCTCAATTGACCATCTTTGTGTTGTTATAGAATAACTACGTCCACGCAACCATCATCAGCGATGGAGATCGATCCACGGTGGAACAAAGATCGATTCATCCATACAACTGCTCTGCTCAGCAAGAAACATCGGACTGCTGTTCTATAAATAACCCAACAATGATCAATATCAACTGTCTCCGCTGTCCGGTCTGCTGAACAATGGAATAACAGATAGAATACCGTTACGCCTAAATGGCTACTGCAGTGTAATTTGCCATAATGTAATGGAACAGAAAAACCTAACGCATAAATGGCTACTACTACTACTGTGTAATTTACAATTTATAGAAACACAAACATATGTACATGTACACGATAAAAATCCGGCTCTGTTACAGATAAAATGCTAATGAGCCTAATAAATAAATAAATGGGATAAAAAAAAAACCCGTACACTCTCTTTTTAATGCGCATATGATTTATTTATATACACTACGTGGCGGAACATTAGAACCACTCGATTTTTTGAGTTTCCAAAGATTTGTTAGGAAAATGTATATACGAGGGCGGTCCGATGAGTACTTAGCCTCATCGCCCGATGGTGTCAGTATCGCAAGAGAGATTACTTATCGTGTAGTACATTCTCGTAAACGGCTACTGTCAAAATTCCAGCCGAATCGGACTCGTTGTTTTGTTTTGACCGTGTGTGGAAGCGGGCGTGTTCGTGGAATTTAGAAATATGAAAAAAAATGGAAATTCTGCCGTCGCCACGGCCAAATTGGTCGAATTGCATTACGAACTGCTGCCCCACCCACCGTATTCTCTAGATTTGGCCCCGTGCGACTTTTTTTTTTGTTTCCAAACTTGAAAAACTCACTCGTAGGGCAGAAATTTGAGTCGAATGAGAAGGTCATCGCCGCCACGGAGGCCTACTTTGCAGACCTCCGGAAAACGTATTTTTCAGATGGGTTAGAGAAGTTGGACCATCGCTGGGTCAAGTGTATCGAGCTAAAAGGAGACTATGTTGAGAAATAAATCGCCACATTTCCAAAATTTTTGTATTTTTTTGTAGACTAAGTACTTATCGGACTCCCCTCATAATATTGAATATAATAACTATCTTCAACTCCCTGTTAGCTGCATCTATTCTTCGTACGATTATGCCCCATAAGTTCTCGATTAGCTTTTATGAACTGATGCGTTATCATGTTGGAATACCCAGTAATCACGGCGGTTCGAGTGAAAAAGCAGCAGTAAATGTTTCAGGAGTCAGGGGGCAGGAGTCAGTTTTGAACTCCTGATTAGTCATTTGTGTTGATGGAAATTCCATCTGGATCCATCAAATTCACATCAAAAACAAAGAAACATATCTTTATATATTTATAATATGTTGTGTAAAATCCACAAAACCCAAAAAAAAAACTAAAATGTTCAAAGGTTTTGCCTTAAAGGCAGCCTGAAAAGTCCGGGGATTTTTCAACAGATGGTGCCACTAAAAAATGAACAAGATTCATTTAGAGAGGTTCATCTGTCACACTAGCTTATGTGTGAAGTTTCATGACATTTCGTTTATTTGTTCACAAACTACAGTTGTTTAAGTGTCACCATCTGAGCATTCGTATAGAAAATGGAAAAAGAGGAATATCGCATTTTGATCAAACATTGTTTTTTTATGGGAAAAACTCCTGAACGATTAATGAATTTGTTGACAAAATGTTAATCCACTTCTGCTTCTTTGAGAACAACAGTTCATCGATGGCTTAGTGAATTTAAAATGGGCCGCAGTCACCGCAGATGCACCTCGCTCTGGAAGACCAAAAAAGGGCTACGAATCCAGAAATCGTAAAACAAGTGCATCGACTCGTTTTGAACGATCGTAAAGTTAACTGAGGTCGTAGGCATTTCAAAAGAACGAGTGGGATACATTTTGCACGACATTTTAGACATGAAAAAGCTAATCGCGCGATGGGTGCCGCGTTTGCTGAATGTCGACCAAAAACAGCGACGCGTTGATGATTCAATCGCCGGTTTGGCGTTGGTGAATCGTAATCGAGTGGACTTCTTTCGACGGTTTGTGATAATGGATGAAATGTTGATCCATTACCACACTCCTGAGTCCAATAGGCGGTCTGCAGAGTGGCACTGAGGCATATTTCGAAAACCTAGACGTTTCATACTACAGAATGGAAATCGTAATGTTGGAGACTCGCTATACCGAGTGTGTTGCCCTCGAAGGAAACAATGTTGAGGAATAAATACAGCTTTGCCTAAAGTACGACTGTTTTCATTAAAAAGCCCGGGACTTTTCAGCCCATGTAGTATTTTCCTTAGCAAATTCACTTGAATGTCCTTCAAATCGAAAATTTCAATGAAACAAAGAATGAAAATTGATAAATATTAACTGATTTTAGGGACATATACATTTCTAGTACAAAAAAAAAGTTCACTTCAAAATTATTCAATATTAAATATAAAAAGTAACATTCTCTTAGCCGTTTATGATAACCAAAGAATAAGAAATACCTACAGCAAACAGATATCCTTTCAGCTTAGCGGTCAAATCTTTTAACAGAACCATTTTGCTCGATTTGAAATTGTACTCGTTCGGATCGTTGATGCTCATGGTTGCTGCGGAATCCGAAATGAACTATCACTTCCAACAGAGCAATATCTGCAGCACACAGGTGCAAGTCACCGTTCTATCTCCACCTGGACCTTCTGCGAATTCAAAACAACATCCGATTCGTCGTTGACGGCAACCGCTAGGAAAACATTTTCTCACTCTCTTCTTCCGCTCAGTACTCCTATGCCGATTTCCAAAAATCGGCGTATGTTTTCCCTCATCAAAACACTTCTTTCAATTTTACTCATCAATGAGACACCATCCTCCTTCAACAAGCGATCACTATTGGGGGGTTTTCCCCCTGCTAAACTCCACACAAACACAGCACCCTGGATGTCGTCGTTTCACACCTTTCCGACCGGCGCACGCACTACTGTTGTGCCCAATCTCAATGTGCCCTCTTCGACCGAAAACGAAATCTGTTTTCATTGTAGCTCCATCAAAACAGCTTCATTTTCAACCGCACGCACCGCACGTATGCACGTATGCATAAACCCCACGACTGACGCGTTTGAGACGCGGAAATTCTACACTTTGCGGGTCCGCGCACTGGTCTCCCCCGCCAGCATCAGTACCACATAAACCTTTTTTCGTCGTTGTTGTTGTTTGTTACGGAATGGGAAAGGCAAAAATGTTTATAATTACAACCTGACCCAGCAGCAGAGGGAGAGAGATACGCAACACAAGGAAAGAGTGTAACAACATAGCGAAGTAATGATAGGTAATTACGGTTTGATATTATTATTCGGCAGGTATCACAAGTGTGTATTGAATGCGCATACGCGCGATCAGTGGCAGCAGCAGCAGGATTAAGTATTGAGGAAGAGATTTGAGCCAGCAGCAACTATCCCCTATGCACAGATCTGTGGTGGAATCGCGCCTTTGATATCAACATTCAGAAAGAGGTAATAGGAAATTGCAAAAAGCACACGTGCGCGCGAGAGGAGCAACGCCGTCTTTTGACGCTGCCGGATGCATATTTCAGAGCAACGGCGTGTGGAATTCCAACGCTGGCTCGCAGGCTAGTGGCGCCATCCACAGTACCACATTCAATTGCACTGGAAATCTTCTTGAACTTTTGCATACAGGAAGGAGCGCTACCCACAGAGAGACCAGAGGGTACTGCAAATCAATAATATTACATTCATAACCAGCTCCCGAGTGTCGTCGCATTAAGATTTGATGCGATAAAGTGGGCTCACTTCGTTCGCAGAAATCTGATATTGCTTTAGTTGGAGCTCAACGCTGGTTACTGGGTGTTGATTCAGCCAGGTTACCAAAAAGTTGTTACGTTTGAAGGAAATTGAGTGCATTTCCGGGATCGGGAAATAACCTGAAACTTATTCTTGATTGGAGAATTTACGGGATCAATATTTGTTTGCGTTTTATATTGGACTAGCTGACCCGGCAAACTTTGTCTCGCCCAAAATTTATTTTTCGTTGTCACATCCGCGTTTTCTTATTAAGCGCACGTTAATGGGTTCAATCGCAAAAATATTAATTGATTGATCGTTTAAACTACCCTTTAAAATTACCTTTTACTATAAAATTCCCAGTACTTCTACCAAAACTCGTCATTATAAAATCAGATTATTTTCAGACACAATTCTCGTTCAAGATTTTTCAACCACTTGCAAATAACATGTTTCTCCGTTACAAGGAATAAATGTTTAATACAGAAAATATGATAGAATAAAGGCAGCCCTAAATCGGACAATTCCTTTCTAGAGTTTTGCTCTTATCAACACATTCGATGATCCATTTTAATTTATATATATATAGATGAAAGACGATACAGGAGTGTGATTTATCACATGTTTAAAAACCCATTTCCACTTTCGAACGAAGGTCAATTTCGTTAGCGCAAACATCAAATGGACTAATAACGCTTGTCAATATGTAATTGTAGAACATATGCGAATTGAATTTTTCGAACTTTTCCATTTTTTTTCAGAGTTTTCCGAAAATTTTGAATTGTCATGTTTGGTTGGAATATATGTTTGGTTGAAATATGTGTATTATTTTTATGGGACCTGCTCTACATTCCAGAGGAAGGAGGGGTTTCATACCATCATAGAAACATTTCTCGTACCCAAAAACCCTCACATTCCAAATTTGGCTCAATTTGCTTGATTATTTCTCGAGTTATACAGAAGTTTGTGTTTTATTTGTATGGCAGCTACACCTTAGCTAGAGGGGAGGAGTGTCTATTCACCATAGAAACATTTCGTGCCCCATAAAACCTTCACATGCCACATTTGGCTCCATTTGCTTGATTAGTTATACGGAAATTTGTGTTTCATTTTTATGGCAGCCCCCCTTAGAGAGGGAGGAGGAGAGTCTATCCACCATAGAAATATTTATTGCACCCTAAAACCTTCACATGCTAACTTTGGTTCTGTTTGCTTGACTAGTTCTTGACCTATGCAGATATTTATGCTTCATTAGTTTGGAAGTTAAACACCTGGTTTCGCTTGTTTGATTAATTCCCGAGTAATGCAGAAATTGGTGTTTCATTTGTATGGCAGCCCCCCCCCCCTTAGAGAGGGGGAGGAGTGTCCAACTACTATAGAAACATTTATTGCACCCTAAAACCTTCACATGCCAACTTTGGTTTCATTTGCTTGACTAATTTCCGAGTAATGCAGAAATTTGTGTATCATTTGTATAGCAGCCCCACCCCCTTAGAGAGGGGGAGGAGTGTCTTACTATTATAGATATATTTATTGCACCCCAAAACCTTCACATGCCATCTTTGGTTTTGTTTGCTTGACTAATTCCCGAGTAGTGCAGAAATTTGTGTTTCTTTTGTATGGCAACCCCCCCTTAGAGAGGGGGGAGGAGTGTTTAACTACTATAGAAACATTTATTGCCCCTTAAAACCTCCACATGCTAAATCTGGTTTCGTTTGTTTGACTATTCCCGAGTAATGCAGAAATTTGTGTTTCATTTGTATGGCAGCCTACCCTTAGAGAAAGGGGGGAGGGGGTGTCTAACTACTATAGAAACATTTATTGCACCCTAAAACCTTCACATGCCAACTTTGGTTTCGTTTGCTTGACTAATTTCCGAGTAATGCAGAAATTTGTGTTTCATTTGTATGGCAGCCCCCCCTTAGAGAGGGGGGAGGAGTGTTTAACTACTACAGAAACATTTATTGCCCCTTAAAACCTCCACATGCCAAATCTGGTTTCGTTTGTTTGACTATTCCCGAGTAATGCAGAAATTTGTGTTTCATTTGTATGGCAGACCCCCCTTGGAGAAGGGGGAGGAGTGTCTTACTACCATAGAAACATTTATTGCACCCTAAAACCTTCACATGCCAATGAAGCCACATGGTCTCGTTTGCTTGACTACTTTCTGAGTAATGCAGAAATTTGTGTTTCATTTGTATGGCAGCCCCCCCCCCCCTTAGAGAGGGGGAGGGGTCTCAAACTATCACGAAAACCTTCCCCGGCTCCAAAAACCCCTACATACCAATTTTCATGTTGATCGGTTCAGTAGTTTCCGAGCCCATAAGAATCAGACAGACAGACAAATAGACAGACAGAAATCTATTTTTATATATATAGATAGATAGATAGAAGATAATCGAAATGCAACGTTGATATTCGACACACTTTTTTATTTCATTTTTGAATATTCAGCTCGATTCTCTCAATTTAGATCGCACTGTTGAATCTACTAGAACATTTCCAGCCTAATGACGGATCGTCAAACGATGAAACGTTGAACTTTTTCCTTCACTCAAATTTCGCGGTCTTATCAGCATTTGTGCGGTTACCTAGCACCGATGAAGTTAAGTCTGTACGAGAAGCGCGTGGCATCTGTCACGTTATTGAAGTGCGGGATGACGGCGAAATAGATTTACGAGCTGCTCAAACCGCTTTCTTCCAATGAACGTTCCATGTTTCGTACACTACAACGGTACAAAAAAACTGATATGGTAGATAGACCCAGAGAGGCGCGTCCGAGGTCGGTATGGCTGCACAATGTCATTCATGCCGTTCGTGAATGCGTTCGGCGCAAACCTCTTCGCAAACAAAAGCGTTTATCAGTAGAAATGAGCGTTTTAAAGCACAGCATAAGCTGTATTTTGCGTGAAGATCTACAGCTTGTTGCGTACAGGCGAGGTATGAGCAATTTATTGACGCACGATAATACACCCTATGCTAAATATTAGCTCATTCGGACTCCATTTACTGGTGTCACAAACGTTAAAATTTGAGTTTTTTTTTTTTGAAAAACGAAAAATCACCGAAAATCGAGGTTTTCAGAAAAAAAATGTTGATGCCAAATGTCTTAAAATTGCATTACTCGTCGAGATTTAGTTATCTTGAATTTTTTTTTTGTGTTTTTGTGTTTTTTTTTTTTGTTCAAAAAGGTGACTGACAGCAAACCGACGAGACTTTATCCCCGGAAATCTTCGCTTAATCAGCGCACCCTGGTAGCCACATTTGGGGGCTCCAGAGAAGAAAAGCCAGTCAGGCTAAACTAGGAGCAACATTTGGTGGCTCCAGAGAGAACCAGCACATTTGGAAGTCACAAGCTTGGAAGGAAGGTCTGAAACGGTTGAAGACAATGAATTGCAATGAATTGTTATTGGACCAATATCCGTGCCAGCCTCAAGAGGAATTTGCCAAATGTTTGGGAATAACTCAGAAAAGCCATATCATTGTGTATGGAAGCAACGGTGTGCTGCTCAGTTATCTGACTTAACACGTTCGTCGCCCAATGCGACTGAGTTTCTTGCGGGCCCAACTTGCGGATAAATTAATTAATGAATATCGAATTTCGTTCGTAGACAACTTTTACATGTTCTAGCAATTTTTTAAAATTTAAAGACGAATTGACAACAATAACACATGCCAAAGTCATATTATATGAATTTCGCAAACAACCGTAGTACAAACCTTCCGTACTAAAAACTAATAAAAAGTGTAGTATAAACCATGTAATAATATGGTTATGATTTTATGATTTTTCTACATATCGAGTTCCCCACTGACATTTTTCTATTGTTTTGCCCTGAATCGGGTTCCCCAGTGACAGTTATTCCATACCACCCGGCTGGTTAAACCCTATGAATAATAAAAATTTTCGCATAAAAAGGTGGTGAGTCAGTTTTTCTGGTTTTTGTCGAACTAATAAAAAATTTACTTTAATTTACCGGATTTTACTCAAACCGCCAATATTTATTCTTATCCTAGTTTTAAACCCATATTATTTATTACACACATAAAATCCATCATTCCGAGCTAGGGTGATGCATCAATTTGTAACTTTTGAACCGTATAACCGATCTACGATTTCTTAAGCGCAAATGGAAGGTATTTTAGTAAAAAAAAATTTCGCTTTTTTAACACTTATTTTTTCGATTTTGAGACAAAATATTATACGGCATTTCAAATGCCTACTTTTTGGAAAATTGTTTTAAGATATTCGTTTTCCTGTGGTTTTCGAGGTGTTTGGACCCAAGAGACCATAGTTATTTCATATCATTTCCAGAAATCTAAGACTTTTTCTGCAGAAAATGTAAAAATCTCAGGAACACTAATTTCTTCGTTTTTAGTTTTTTTTTCTAAATCTCATTCTGTTTTCGGACAATATAATCATTTAAAAAAATACAACTTTCCTATAAATTTTCAATTTCTTTTTACATCAAATGAACAATATTTGAAAAAAATATTTTTTAAGGAAAAATTGTAAACTGCACTACAAATGTCAAATAAAAGTTTTGAAAAGTATTGTTTTCTATGATTTTTGGGGGAGGGGGAGGAGTGTTTAACTACTAGCGTTACTACAGTTAGCGTTCAACTTTCGTGACGAGCAGACGCTCTTTGTTATCGCTGTCGCGAAAGCCGATCTCAAACTACATCAAAAGCTATTGCAAACGTTTTGATTTTCGCTGCAACGGTGAACCGTTCTGTCATCGTGCGCAGCGACTCCGCGATGAATCGTCGCGAAAACACGTTCCGCATAGGATATGCGGGTCTACCAAAAAAACCCGACTATTCTGAAATCCACGTGTTTTGTGGAACTGTTCTCGGTCTAAAACAAGGAGAAGTGACGCGAATTCAGTGTAGCAGAACACTTGGATGCGCGTTTGTTAAAGTTTCTACCCCCGAGCTCGCGAGAAAGGTGTGTGAAGAGCACGACAACAAACACGAGGTGAACCACGATGGGAAAATATACCGTCTGCGGATCACGATGGAGGATGGAGCAGTCGAAGTGAAATTATTCGATCTATCCGAACACGTTACTGACCAAAAAATCGTTGATAAGCGCTTACGGAGACGTTATCTCCGTACAGGAGCAAATTCGTGGCTCTGACCTATTCTTCCCAGGTATCTCTACCGGTACTCGTGTTGCGAAAATGGTGGTAAAGAGGAACATCGAATCGTGGGTGACGATTGATGGAGAGCTCACTCTCTTATCCTACTTCGGACAACAGCAAACATGTCGTCATTGTCGGGATTATATCCATAATGGAATCACTTGTGCCCAAAACAAAAAAAAATGCTGGTGCAGAAGTCGTATGCCGATGCTGCGAAACAGCCTGCCCCAGCAACACGAGCGGCGAAGAAACCGAAGCTGCCGACGAAACCGTCAGAGCCATCAAGATCCATGCCACCACCAAGAGCCTCAAAACAGCATGGGTCGATGCCAGATTTATCAGCATCACAAGCATCGACCAGTGCGAATAAGCCGTGGGATAGCGGGTCAATGACTGATACCCAAAGTCAACGACCCTCCACTAGCAGCGGAGTGATTAGTAAAACTGCTAGGAGCAACGAAATCTTTTCTCCGATGAAGTCAGCCACCAACAGAAACCCTTGTGTTGTGACAAATGTAACAGCGCTTCTCGCACCTCCAAGTGCGGCTCAGCCATCGGACAGCGGGTCACTGATCGATACACAAGGTCAGCGCCCCCCTGCTAGCAGTGGAGTGGTTCGCAAAACTGCTAGTGGTAAATCCGATGGCACCGAAACAGATTCGTCGTCAGTCTCGACCGCTACCCGAACACTTCGCCGGGTAAGAAACGGCGAGAGGATAGCGATGATGAGCGTGGAGAACAAACACTCTAATGGATCGTTTCGCCAGCTATAACATCGCTACTATCAACATTAACACCATCACAAATCCGACCAAGCTAAATGCCCTCAGGACTTTTATACGTACGATGGAGCTCGACATCGTCTTCTTACAGGAGGTGGAGAATGAGCCCCTTACTATCTCCGGATATAACGTCTTGTGTAATGTGGACCACGCGAGGAGAGGAACGGCAATAGCGCTGAAAGAACACATCCAGTACTCGCATGTCGAGAAGAGCCTGGATGGTCGCCTGATCGCATTGAGAGTGCAAAACACGACACTCTGTAACGTCTATGCTCCTTCAGGAGCAGCGCTGCGTGCCGAAAGAGAGCGTTTTTTCAATGGCACTATCGCCTACTACCTTCGACACAACACCGAACATGCGATACTCGCCGGAGATTTCAACTGTGTGCATCTACCGAGCGATGCTACACACTACAACATGAGTCCCGCTTTAAATGCGACGGTTCGGCAACTACAACTACATGATCTATGGGTTAAGCTGTACCCATCAACCCCCGCACCAACGTATATCACCCATAATGCGACATCCAGGCTCGATCGCATATACGTCAGCAATGGACTTTGTGCGCATTTGAGGAGTGCCGCTACACATGCGTGTTCTTTCTTAGATCACAAAGCACCAACAACACGAATTTGCCTTCCTCACCTCGGTCGCGCCCTAGGGCAAGGATTTTGGTGCTTACGATCACATATCTTGACACCAGAAAATATTTATGAACTTCGGATCCGCTGGCAATTTTGGACGCGTCAGCGAAGGAATTACAGTAACTGGATGGCATGGTGGCTTTTTTTCGCAAAACCTAAAATTTCTTCATTCTTCCGCTGGAAATCTCGAGAAGAATACAGCGATTTTCACAATGAACAACAACGATTATATGGCCAACTCAAAATGGCATACGACAATTATTACCAGAATCCTGTTATGCTAACGACCATCAATCGATTAAAAGCGCAAATGCTCGAACATCAACGACGTTTCGCGCAAAAATTCATGCGCATCAATGCCACGATAGTGGCCGGCGAAAACATTTCCACATTTCAGTTGGGAGAAAGGAGACGGAAAAAAACAACTGTTACGAATATACGAACTGAGAATGGAGAGCTCTTGCGAGATCCTGCAGAAATCGAAAATCACATGTTCGAATATTTCAGGGGACTCTACTCAGCGACGGAGCGAAGCGATGAAATTGTGAACACGTTTGAGTGTGATCAAGTAATACCGGCAGACGATGAAACAAACGCCTCTCTGATGAGAGAGATAACAACGGAAGAAATATGTACATCGATCAAAACAGCAACAGCGAGAAAATCGCCAGGGTCCGGTGGTCTCCCAAAAGAGTTTTACCTGACAGTCTTTTACGTCATACATAGGGAACTCAATCTGGTAATAAACGAAGCAAAAACGACACATTTCTATCCCGAATTCGCAAGGGGCACTATAGTACTAGTGAAGAAGAAAATCAACGACGACACCGCTCGAGCTTTTCGGCCGATTACGCTCCTTAATATGGACTTTAAAATCCTCAGCAGAATTAAGAGAGCCCGTTTGGAACACGTGCTACGAAACAACCGACTACCGAGCGAAGCGCAAAAGTGCTGCAATCCCGGCCGTAACATTTTCCAAGCCACTCTCGGACTGAAGGATAGAATAGCAGAACTAATCGCCAGAAAGGGGAACGGAAAGCTCATCTCCTTCGATCTCGAACACGCGTTCGATCGGGTATCGCACTCATTCCTTCACCGTACGATGCTATCGCTCGGTGTAAACCCGTGCTTCGTCGGGCTTCTGCAGCGTATTGCTGAGAGATCTACCACTCGGCTACTGATGAACGGGCATCTATCGCGTGTCTTCCCCATCGAGAGATCGGTGAGACAAGGCGATCCGCTCTCAATGATGCTATTTGCGTTATACCTTCATCCACTTCTTACACGACTCGAGCGCATTTGCGGCAGTGACCTGTGCGTGGCATACGCGGACGATGTCAGTGCGGTGGTCACATCCACCCAGAAAATTGATCTTATTGATGATTTGTTCCTCCAATTCGAAAACGTCGCAGGGGCGAAACTGAATCGACAGATAACGATTTCAATCGATGTGGGAGTGGTGGATGAAAATCGATTAATAGTACCACGGATACAAACAAGGGAAACGGTTAAAATCCTTGGCATTGTTTTTGCAAACTCCATACGGGAGATGGTTAAGCTTAATTGGGATGCGCTCGTCTCTCGAGTAGCGCAGAAAATCTGGCTTCATTCACTCAGGAGCCTTAATTTGGTGCAGAAGGTAACACTATTAAATATATGGATGTGGTATGTGGCATCGGTCATTCCACCGTATACTGTTCACACAGCTAAAATAACATCGATAATGGGGTCGTTTCTGTGGAAACGATTACCAGCACGGGTACCAATTCAGCAACTTGCGAGAAGTGAAAAACAGGGCGGACTGAAACTACAGCTTCCAGCATTAAAATGCAAGGCGTTACTCATAAATCGACATCTGAAAGAAACCGCTTACATTGCGTTTTATAGTTCTTTCTTCGTACAAACAACTCCTTCACCGGCAGATTTCCCGTGTCTGAGACAAATACGGGAACAATTACCGCTATTAACACTTCAAATACAACGAAACCCATCCAGCGTGCTGATTCATAATTTCTTCATTGAGCAGACAGAGCAGCCTAGGACAGAGCGCAAGCACCCAGCGTCAGACTGGCGACGAATATGGCGTAATATCGCATGCAGACAAATTTTATCAAGCCAGCGCAGTGGTCTGTACCTCATCGTGAATGGAAAAACACAACATCGGAAACTTATGCATACTATACAGCGGGCAGATGGAGCAAACTGCCTCCATTGTAATATAGCTGTGGAAACAATAACGCACAAATTCAGCGAGTGTCCTCGAGTAGCGGCATCTTGGAGACTAATACAGCAAAAACTTGCAGTTATGTTAGGAGGATGGCAACGTCCCTCTTTCGGAGAATTATTACGGCCGTCATTAAATAACATCACAAAAAGCCAACGAATTCAAGTACTGAAAACCTTCACGAATTATGTGGAATTCATAAATGAAACAGAAGGGCTGATAGATACTGCAGCCTTAGAATTTTATTTAGATGTAAACATATAATGACAACTTTTATACAATGAATAAACTTGACATTGAAAAAAAAATTAAATTTTGGAAAAATAAGACTGTCTTACATACCATAACATAAATTCAGGAAAGTATATGTTTCCGTTAATAAGATATATTGTTGAACTCATACGTTTAAGTACATAATTTTTTAATGTATGTTATGTACATATCATCTTTCTTAAAATCATATAAAAAGGAAGGGCCTCTTTGACCCTTAGAAAACAACATTGTAGATTGGTTATGCAAAACATATTTCTAAAATGAATTTTTTAAGCCTGCCTAGTTTTGAATGATGGACCTTAGGGTGAAATAGAAAAAAATATTAATCTAAAATTTTCCGTTTTTTCATGGAATTGCTGTATAAACAAAAATTAATTGCCCCAATCTTTGTCGGCGCATCATTCAAGAACGGGTCATCCGATTTGGGCTGTTTTCATATTGTTGTGTTCAATTTTTAAAACAATTGGAATCATTCCAGTTAAAAAAGGTCGACGTTTAGTCAGAGAGGACCAAGTTGCAAAATTAAAAATTTGGAGTTATTGATTGCATTAGGTTAAGCAGGGTGCACCCGTGGCCGAGTGGCTAGCGTCTCACATTATCATGCCGGGTGTGCGGGTTCGATTCCCGTTCTGGCCGGAGGATTTTTCGTCAAAGAAATTTCCTCAGACTTGCACTGTGGTCACGCGTATTCTAGAGCTTGCCCCTCGGAATACATTCAAGGCGTGTTATTTGGCTTAAGAAATCTCAACTAAGTATTAATGAATGACGCTAGTTAATGCATATGTTGAGACGGCAGAAGTTCCACAGGGAACGTTAACGCCATACAAGAAGAAGAAGGTTAAGCATTTCATAAGCTACATACCACATAAAACAGATTTGAAAAAGCATGCGTGCAGCAGGAATAACGCTTCGAAATTATTTTGAATGCTTTACTAAAACCCCTTATAGCACCAAACTTCAAGTTCGTTTTCCTCGAAATCATAAAAATTCCACTTGGTCCGGTCAAACTTAACCCTTTGGGGCCCGGTTGTATTAGAAATGTCCCACCTTTTTGGTGCTTAATAACGCATGATGCAAAACTACGTGCTCATGAATTTTCTTTTTGGAACCTTCTTATTTAATATAGTTGGCAACACCATTATCATATGTCAGAAAAATACTTGATTGCGTTGGCGAGGTTTATCATCATATGACAACACACAATTTTTTTCAATTTCGGATGATATAAAATTTATGTGCAACATGGGTATTCTTATTTTTTTTAAATTATGTGCCTCGAAGCGTTAACACCGACCAATTATTCTATTGAAAACTATACAAATAATCTCAGAAAAGCGATTTTTTTAAAGCGAACTTTCATAGGGTCTGCTGGAAAATTATCATAACCTTCACTTTTAAAAGCGTGGATCAAACTTCACTTCACGCTAGATGGCAGCTTTTTACATACATCGAGAGCGTATTTACATATTTTTTACGTCACATCTTCAAAATTTGAACTTTTGGAATACATTCTCTTCTAGCATTCTCTAACGCATACACAATTGGAAATGCTTTTCACTTCTCACTTTTTTGCTTCTATTTATTTGTAATTATTTATAATAACTTCCAAAGATTATACGTCATGCATGGACAATGTTCTTCCTTTACTTTAGTTGAGATTTCTGCCCCATGTATCACGCGTTGATTGCATTCAGAGTGGCAAGTAGTTTTGCCACAGTTACGGGTGATTACAAACTTTACAAATGACCACATCACAGAAACTCGTACACTGACTCATTGAAATCGGTCAAAAAACGCAAAAAGTACCTTCCCTTTTCAATTTTTGGTCATCAAGCATGAATCATTTGAGAAGCTCTCAGGATTAGTTTTCATTATACTTCGTGTAATCAAATCACTGAAATCCAAATTGGCTCATCACCCGAAAACAACATCATTACTGCTATAAGCTTTAACAAACACTTCAGGAAGTATCATCTCAGTTTATCTCTAGTCGACATACTGAGACATTGTTCCTACTTTTCCAATTTGCATTAACATAAATCTGTGTGTGACTATCGCAAACCCACTGGAAAGTCCTCAATTCAGTCCAATTTACATCTATTAGTCTATCTTCGTAATGGCGTCATTGATGCTACTCGTACCGCCTCCCAAAATCCACCAAGTGTTAGGGGGCATACGAGCACTTCCTTCCTCTCACTTGTTGCGGTGGGACCCCCGACACTTGTTTGTTTATCGTTCCATTCATCAGACACAGTTCCACTATTGTTTGAGTAACTTTCCGCACTATAAAGCTGTCCAACGGTCTACATATCTTCGTTTCTCCCTCAGGCGCATCTTTCAAGCCCTGACATTCAGTAGACCTACGAAACAAGCGCGCACTGGTATCGAAACAGGTAGAAGGGAACTCTGACAAAAATTCAATATCAAGGTACACACGCACCCGCCCAATATCCTTGACAAGTGCGCACATTTCCCAAGGCTCTTCCTCACCGCCACCACTACCACCGATCGCTTCGACCATATTATTGCTGATCTGCCGCAGGTACCACACTCATATAAAAGCGACTGTTCTCCAGTTACATTATAATTTCACTGCTTCTTCATTTTTCTTCTTTTCGCTCACTTGCATTCAATTCAGCGATAATCAATGAAAGTGAAGGTTGAATGAATGTATTTATATTACGTCGTCGTCGTCGTCGTCGTCGTCTCGGGTTGCAAATGTTTTTCCTCGGATGACTTTTTTTTTCCAGCCGCCACTATCGATCGCTCACTCGACTAGGGCAACCGGACTGACATAATACAGCGCTTTCAGCGCTGGTATTCCCCCCAAAAAAAAAAGCCGACCGATCGTATAATTACGCTTTACTTCGAACAGACTCGCGGGTGCTGCCCGAAACTAAACGCCGCGGGGATAAAACACAACACATGAAGTAACCATGTGGCTTCCAGCGATGATCGATCGATCGATCAAGCCAAGCGCGTGGAATGGTTAGAAAAAAAAATTGGTGAAACACTTATGTAAAGTCGTTGTGCGCTCCCCTCGAAGTGGGTCATTCCGCCGGAGCAAAAAAAACGGCTTGTTGCAGTTTCCTCAATCACGAAGCACTCAAATCTCTTAGATCACTGCTGCTGCTGCGGCGATGGGTCATCTCAAACAAAACAAAAAGCCTAATTTCCGACGGCGGCGATGACGACTTGCGTATTCACCTATTCAATTCTCGTCAAATTGAAGCGTAACAACGTGAACCCATAAAATAACACGAAAATCCCCACACAATGACGAGAGTACAACACGCGCACACACGCCATCGATGAAACAACCACCGCGAAAGTCAATTTGCTACTAACGTATTTTTTCTGGGCTGTTATTGTTTGCCGGGGTCTGCCCGCTTGGCTCCCCGAGGCCCAACACACTATTTGAGGTTCCCACTCTCACCCCCCTTTGGACGAAGACTTCGCCTCGTCTTCGCCAACGCGTCGTGCTTCCTTCGTCTTCGTCCGACACGCCACTAGCATAAAGTCAGCAACAGCAGCAGCAGCGAAGTTTGACGTTTGTTGTGGGTTGTTATTTGTTTCGGTTGAATCGGCACTCGGGATTCGGAATTGTCGCTGCGGCCACAGAACGAATCCAACCGTTCGCCACCGTTGAGAGCATGATCGTGCCTCATTTTTCGGAAAAGGGAGAAAACGTAAAATAAAATAGAGCAATAGTCGATGATCATTGGGCGCATTATCATCTGTGCAAACACACACATACAAACCCAAACACAATCGAACGCTTTTCCCAGCAGCGGCGGCGGCGGTTTGTTTTTGTTTGTTGTCTTAGAACGGACCCATTATTATCAGCATCGTGTAATGAAAATTAATCAGCTGGTTTTTGTACCTTCGGCTGTAAGCGGAAAGTTGGCATTTCAAGCATAATTTCATTACATACCTTCGCTATGGTTTTTGTTGTTGTTTTGTTTTGCTGCACTTTCCCCTCGTTTACTTCAAGGGCTGCATAATCCTGCCATCAGCCATCACACGACAGGTTTCACATGATGTGAGGGAGAAAGGTATAATATGCCCCCCTGACAATAGCTTAGCATGACTGGATGACCTCCGTGGCGGTTGCCTTAGGTGTCACTTCTCCAAACAAACGTTGTTATCAGATCTTTGTTTCGTTTTTTAATGAAAAAACAAATATATCTAATCCAGAAATTTTTGTATCATAATATTAGATGAAACGAACAAGGAATCACAAAATCTTCACGCTTCTCCAAATAAAAGCAGCAAATTTTCTGAGCCCAAAACCAATAGACATGAATACAATCACTTTCAATTGACTTCAAAGTCAATCCAAAGTTGCGCCTCACGTTGGTCCATGGGGACTGCAACTGAATTATCCGTCTGGTTCGCGCCGATATCATCGATCCGACAACTAGATTTTTTGTAGAAAAGTTCTCTATCGTTGCAAACGGACCTATTTATTGGATCTTTGTGAGCCAGACAAAAAGTTCATTGTTAGACCTCTAACTCGATCGGAGCATAACGTGTTAAGCATGCCTAGCCCATCGTTTTTTTTTTTTTTATTAATCCGTTTATTTTTACAGGCTCAGTTACATAAGTTTAATGGAGCCAAACTCTTAACTATATTTCAACTAGCATATATCAACATGTTGTTTCCTTAATTCTATGGTTAATTAAATAGGAAACCGATTACTCGCGGTCGACTCGAGTTTAGAAGGGTGACACATTTTCATTAGGAAAAGGATGGGATGTAAGGAGATGTGTGTTTACACTCGCACTCACATTCACATTCACGTTCTCATTCACACTGACACTTCACACTCAATTCTTAAAACTATCCTTACATCTAATATGTATTTACAATTTAACTTATTCTAATGTTAGTAGGAAGGGAACCGATAGCTCGCGAAGGACGAAAAGGAGGGGAAAAGGATGTATAAACAATCACACTCGAAGATCGATAGCTTTAAGGAAAACATATATTTGGGACATGTAATCAAGGTCTAACCGAGCCAACACATCTCTCACCGGCACATTGGACTGCTTTCCTCCAGCCCGAAGGGAGTTTTCTAAATTCGATCTGGCGACAAGATACAACTCGCACGACCAAACAACGTGTTCGATATCGTGGTAACCATGGCCACAACCGCAGAGATTGCTGTCGGCAAGATTAAAACGAAAAAGCAGCGCGTCTAACGAACAGTGATTGGACATGAGTCGGGAGAAGGTGCGAATAAAGTCCCGACTCAATTCCAGACTTTTGAACCACGGATTGAGGCTAACCTTAGGGATAATTGAGTGGAGCCACCGGCCCAATTCATCTTCGTTCCATTTGCGTTGCCAGTTAACGATGGTATTTTTACGAACTAAAGAATAAAATTCATTGAAGGCGATTTGATGCTGATAAATTTCGCCTTCAATTGCACCTACCTTTGCTAATGAGTCAGCCCTCTCATTACCCGGAATTGAGCAATGTGAAGGGACCCAGACAAAGGTAATGACATAACAGCGTCTGGATAAAGCACTCAAAATTTCTCGTATTCTTTCAAGGAAGTACGGCGAGTGCTTTTCCGGCCTCACTGAACGGATAGCTTCGACAGAGCTAAGACTATCCGTTACAATGTGATAGTGTTCAACAGGTCGTGAGGCGACGCTGTCCAGCGCCCAGTGTATTGCTGCCAATTCAGCAATATACACTGAGCAAGGATACTGAAGACTGTGTGAGGTGCTAAAAAATTTGTTGAACACTCCAAATCCTGTGGACTCATTCATAGAGGACCCATCAGTAAAGTACATATTATCACAATTGACACGCCCATACTTTGCTTCGAAAATCGTAGGAACGATCCCCGATCGATGATAATCTGGAATTCCATGGATATCCTGCATCATGGACAGATCAAAATGCACAGAGGAATTGATGTAGTCAGGAAAACAAACACGGTTGGAAATATACGAAGAAGGATCAACCTGCATGGAGACGAATTCATGATATGAGCTCATGAATCCAGAATGAAAATTTAGCTCGATCAGCTGCTCAAAATTTCCGATCACCAATGGGTTCATAACCTTACACCGAATGAAGAACCGAAGAGATAATAAATTGAAGCGATCTTTTAGTGGGAGTACGCCTGCCAAAACCTCGAGACTCATGGTATGCGTTGAGGGCATACATCCCAACGCAATACGGAGACAAAGATACTGAATTCGCTCGAGTTTAATGAGGTGTGTTTTGGCAGCTGATTGAAAACAGAAACTGCCATACTCCATCACTGAGAGAATAGTTGTTCGATACAACATTAGAAGATCTTCGGGATGGGCTCCCCACCAGGTGCCGGTAATTGTACGGAGAAAGTTTATTCTTTGTTGGCATTTTTTACTCAGATACCTAATATGGACCCCCCAAGTACATTTGGAGTCGAACCAGACCCCAAGATACTTGAATGACATAGCATGAGTGATCGGTTTACCCAAAAGTTGAAGCTTTGGTTTTGCTGGTCTATGCTTCCTAGAAAAAACCACCATCTCTGTTTTCTCCGTGGAGAATTCGATCCCTAGCCCAATGGCCCAGGTTGAAAAATTGTTCAAAGTATCTTGTAAGGGTCCTTGCAGTTCGGATTCGTTTGATCCTACGACAGACACCACTCCATCATCTGCAAGTTGTCTTAGGTTGCAATTTTGTGTAAGGCAATTGTCGATGTCGCTTACATAGAAGTTGTACAAAAGGGGGCTTAAACATGAGCCCTGGGGGAGTCCCATGTAGGAGACCCGACTTACTGTCGAATCCCCGTGAGAAAAATTCAAATGTTTCTCACAAAGCAAATTATATAACATATTATTCAATAGAGGCGGCAGACCCCGAGAGTGTAATTTGTCTGACAGGACCTCTATTGAAACATAATCAAAGGCCCCCTTTATGTCCAAGAATACTGAAGCCATTTGTTTTTTTTCGGCGTAAGCCAATTGAATTTCTGAAGAAAGCAACGCAAGACAATCATTCGTCCCCTTGCCCCTGCGGAACCCATATTGTGTATCTGAGAGTAAGCCATTCGTTTCAACCCAATGATCAAGGCGAAACAAGATCATTTTCTCCAACGATTTCCGTATACAAGACAGCATTGCTATTGGGCGGTACGAATTGAAGTCGGACGCGGGTTTTCCGGGTTTTTGAATAGCTATAACTCGTACTTGTCTCCAATCATCTGGAACAATATTATGCTCCAGAAACCGATTGAATAAGTTCAACAAGCGATGTTTCGCCACATCAGGGAGATTTTTCAGCAAGTTGAACTTAATTCTATCCGATCCCGGAGCAGAATTGTTACATGAAAGGAGAGCAAGAGAGAATTCTACCATCGAAAACTCGGAATCAAGATCGCACCTATCTTTTGGTATATCTCGAACAAATTTTTGCACAGGAGCTGAATCAGGACAAACCTTTCGTGCAAAATTAAAGATCCATCGATGTGAATATTCCTCGCTTTCATTGGATGAAGAGCGATTTCTCATGTTTCGAGCCACTTTCCATAATTTTTTCATTGACGTTTCTCGTGACAAACCTCCCACGAAATTTCGCCAATAAGCACGTTTTTTCCCTTTGATCAAATTTTTAAACTGATTCTCAAGGGCTAAATACGTTTGAAAATTTTCAGGAGTACCACGTTTCCGAAAAGCTTTAAATGCATTCGATTTTTCTACATAAAGCTTGGAACATTGGCTATCCCACCATAGATTGGGAGGCCTTCGGAAAATGGTGGAACCTGGATTGGGTTTCGTTTGAGCGCGAACTGCGCTGTCATAGATCAAACGAGAAAGGAAGTTATACTCCTCCAATGGAGGTAAACCATCTCTGGAATTGATGGCTAGAGTAATCGCGTCCGCATATTTTTTCCAGTCAATGTGTCTTGTGAGGTCATATGCCATGTTTATAGATTCAGAAGAATTCGACCCAATGGTGATGGAAATTTTGATTGGCAAGTGATCACTACCGTTGGGGTCCTGGATTACATCCCACTTGCAATCTAACGATAGTGAATTCGAGCAAAGCGAGAGGTCAAGAGCACTTGGGTTAGCAGGAGGTTTAGGTACACGTGTTGTTTCCCCAGTGTTCAAAACGGTCATATTGAAGCTGTTACAAAGGTCATATATCAACAATGAACGATTGTCGTCGTACTGTTCCCCCCAGGCAGTTCCGTGAGAGTTGAAGTCTCCCAAGATCAATCGTGGCTCAGGAAGGAGTGAGCACATGTCAACAAGTTGCTTGCGGCTAACCGCAGCTCTCGGAGGCCAATACAAGCTGACAATACAGAGGTCTTTGCCTCTGATGTTTGCATGACAAGCAACAGCTTCAATCCCTCCAATAGGTGGAAGGTCAATTCGAAAAAATGAGTGGCACTTATTGATCCCCAATAGCACCCCTCCGTATCTGTCATCACGGTCCAAGCGTACAATGTTGAAATCATGGAAAGAGAGATCATCTCGCGAAGAAAGCCAAGTTTCGGACAGAGCAAAAACATCACAATTGAACTTATGAATTAAAAATTTGAATGTATCCAATTTAGGGATAAGACTACGACAATTCCACTGTAAAACAGTGATATCTCCGACCTCTCTATTTGAATTAGACATCAAGAGAGATAATCATTGCAAGGAGGGGCCATGTTTGCATCAATTGTTGCAAAATTGTCTTTAATACTGGAAGCATTGAAATGACAATGGTTCTGATGGAGTCGGAAACGTTAAAACACTTGAAGATTTGATCCAAAAGGTCAGACAACTTTATAAATCCCGATTGGGAAGTTGAGCTGGACGGAAAAATAGGGACAGTTGGGGTTTTTGATGTCCCCTCGAGTGCTGGGTCGTTCGAAGGTGAACTATTCCCACGGAAGCCAGGAGGAACCTGATTTTGATTGTCCGCTGCACTCGTTTTTTTAGGCAAGCTAACAGGGGATATCACCGGAGGGACTTGTGATTGAATTTTGGGAGTGGTCACATTTTTGCGCCGGGGATTCCCTTGGGAAATAAACGGTGTACCCCCGTGAGCTGTGTCCGCTTCCATTTCGTCAACTGGCAACGTGGAAAAGATATTGTGTGAGGAGATTGGATGTTGTTGTTGTTGGGCCTGTGGAGAAGCGCCCTTTAAAATTTCCGCAAAAGTGCGTTTCGAGCGTTCCTTTAAAGAGCGCTTCTGTTTCTCCCAGCGACTCTTGTAATTTTCACAAGCTGAGAGCTCATGTGGGGTCCCCCCGCAATATGGACACTTATGCTCAGTCGCACTGCAGGATTTGCCCACATGTTGCTCTCCGCAAGTGGCACAGCGCTCCTTGTTGGCGCAGTAGTCTGCTGTGTGACCAACTGACTTGCATTTGTTGCAAGTCATGGGCTTTGGCACGAAGAGACGCAGCGGAAGCCTCAATTTGTCCACCATAACGTAGTCAGGGAGGGCGGAACCAGCAAAAGTTACTCGAAACGAGTCGGACGGCGTGAATTTTGTTTTTCCCTCTTCCTGGGACACTTTTCCTAATTGATGGCAGTCCAAAATTTTAACTTTCGTCAAAGGGAGCTTTTTAAATCTGCCATCTCCCTCTTTTATTAATGCGCTCGTCAGACCCATTTCTGTGATCACCCCCGAAATTTCTACGTTATGGCAGGGCACATAGACGCGATATTCTAGTACGAACCTATTGTCGACAACAATCTCGTTAGCTTGCTTCCGATCAGCCACGACAACACGCAGTTTGTTCGGTCGAACCTTTCTAATTTCGACCACGGAGGAATAATTTTTTGTCAGATCTTTCATGATCTGAATGACGTTGAGCGATTTCCCGTTGGGTTTTGGCCGGAAGAAAACAACCCATGGGCCAGATCCAGATGCATCTTCTGGATAGACCTTGACACGCGGAGAGGGGACAACTGCGGGGGAGGACGAGGTCGATTGTTCAGCGGGAGCGGGAACAGTTGGGCTGGGAGGCAAGTTCGGGAGATAATCGGAAGCGGGAGCGGGAGATTGAGGGGGCGAAGTGGAAAAGTTTGCCAATTTTCTTGAAGGGGGCTTGTTGAGGTTGATTAACTCTTCCTCTGAAAAGACATCGTCTGAGGGGGGAACGCGTTTAAGCGACTTCCCAGTAGTTAGTGAGGAGGAAACATCAGATTCAATGTCCATATCAAGAGGATCGCACTCTGCCATTATGGCAGATATACAATTATACTTTTTCTTTTTTTTTTTTTAAATCCTTAACCTAATATATATATATAAACTAAAATACTTGAAGCGCACGGTGCGGATGATTTGTAACGGTGCTCCAATCGAACCACGTGATGATCGCTTGGCACAACAGCAATGGTGTATCGCACCACAATACGATGACGAGGAACGGCACACGCTCACAGCGCCCGCAGTGGAGGACTTCTCCCTCCCGCTGGTTGTGATTACTTATCACTTCACTCTCGCAATAAAGAAAACACCGTTAGAGCGACACAATCACTTCAGCGAAACCGATAACGGTATTGTTCCAACACAATAACGGACACGAACAACTTTGCGTCCGGCGGCTTCGGACTGCGCGAGCTGACTGTAGCCCATCGTTGATTGCAGAGTTTTTTTTTATTAATTTCAACCTTGAAGAGCGTCTTTGTCAGGGGATGCCACCATAACGCGTACGGTTAGTAGCAGCTTCAAACTAACTTTGAGGTTTGAAAGCGTTTCTTGCAAGTCCCACGCATACGCACGAATATGTGTATACGAATCAATTCGAATTCATTCCACATCCAACTTATGTATGTAAAGTATCGCGAAAATGAACCATCCGTTAATTAGTTAGTATTTCTAAGTATAATTTTAATTTTACGAAGTGTTTTATTTATGCAGTGCAAGCTGTATCCACACGGTCTTTCTCAAGACCAAAGTACCAGATTCATCAAACTATCGCTATCAAACTGGGCTATCACCCCATTGAGGTCTCCTTCAGCCTTTTGGTAACAAGAAAAAAGCAGGTCCGAAAGGAGTGAAAGGAGTGTTCCTCATCCACGATAATGCGTGGCCCCATTCTGCTCGCGTAACTCGAGAGCAATTGAAAAAATTCAAATGGACTGTGTTCGAGCATCCTCCTTACTCCCCAGACCTCGCCCCTAGTGACTATCACTTATTCCCGGTGATGAAACAGGCGTTCGGCGGTCAACGATTCGATATATGTGATTCGATAAAATACAATTATGGACTCGATTATATACCGTTTGAAAAAAAAATTTTTTTTTACGTTTAAAATATGTAACCTTTGTTAAAGTGGAATTTAAGTGGCTATCATATGTACAGTGGAGTAAAATAGTGATTTTTGAAGATTTTGCTCGAATTTTCACCTGGAATTGTTCATACCGATATTTCAGCGAAATTAAGAAAGAAGGTGTCGAAGAACAAATTGTAGAGTGGTTTGAGAACTTTAATCTGATTGATAGAAACAATCAAGTTCCATATGAATGTTTGGGATAAAATTAATAATCACATATTTAAAATTATTAACTTTGAAATTTTCACTACCAAAACAGTCATTTAAATCCACTAACTTAGATGTCCCACAACTATATTCTGTACTAAATTTACTCATCTTTCAAATGAAGGCAACATAATTGGCTTACGCAGCGTACTTTTTAGTGTAGAGCCAGTTTGAGGCGACAGAGTGCGCAACAAAAAAAAGTTCTATATCTCTGTCATTGTTGAAATTCGAACATTGGGAAGAAGGATTTTTTTCATCAAATATGATATGAGTGATTCTGGAAAAAAAAACATTTTCGTGTGAGAAAGGTGTTTTCTGACTGAATGAATCAAAAATTAAATTCTTCTTTTATTTTCAATAAACGAAACATATATGCATAAAAAACGAATAAAAAAACATTTTTTTTTGACTCGATTATATACAGGATTCGATTATACACAGTGAAAAGAAACCGGAGACTGTATATAATCGAGTCCGCACTGTAGTAACTTTCTTCATTGTCAACCTAATTTCACCCCCATCGACGGTTCATCATTTTAAAGCTCAATCTCAAGTTTTGGAATATTTTACGAACATTTTTTCCTTTGGTGTGTGTGGATATAGTGGACAGAAATATCGGGAAAATTAAAAAAAAACAAATTTTCTGTTTTTCAAAGATTTTGTGGACTAACGCAATTTTCTGCCAATCAATTCAATAGCAAATCCAATTGGTATTGTCAAACAGCTTTCATTTGATTCCTATAACGTTCTTTCAATACAGAGATATTTTTGTTTGAATGAAAAATTTCCCCTTCCTCTTTGATGATTTTTTTTGTCAATGTAATAAATTATCATTTACAGAATTTATAGGAGTTTTCAATACTGCCTTTCGATTTGCGATGCGATCATTATGTATGGATAAATTAATCATCAAAGACCAATTTTTCATTCAAACACCAATATCTCTGTATTAAAATGTCCTACATGAACGTTATAGGGATTTTTATTCTTAAATTTAAACATGAAATGAAACTTCGCGTTGGTTTTCATACCTATGGGTAAAGAGTGTTTGTATACTATTGACGTATACGTGTACATTTTTAATAATATGCGTTGTCAATTGTGGTGGTGATGCAAATATAGAGTCGCCTGGGACTACAATGCATGTGTACAGAAGAAAAGATGCATTACATAAATTGGCCATAACGACACAAATTTTGACATGTGGTCAGCTTGTATATTGTTCTCGCGGGAACAAGAATGAACCAAGAATCAAACATATTTTGTTGCAGTCAACAAAACGCAAACTATCGGTTCTTTACAGGGCCATCCACTTTCAATGCATTCTTGAATAATATTTGAAATAACAAAAAAGAATGTCGATTTCCATACTTTGGGCTTATAAGTGACTTTTTTCGATCGATCATTTAAATTTCGCGAATTCGTGCATTGTTTCCGGGTTAAAAGTGGCATCGATGTGCAGCGCATTTCAAACCCGATGTGAAAAAGGTACTTTTCATCAGTGAGAGCTGTTTTTCGTCGTTTCGGTGTTTTCGGAAACGTTGGAGATGTATTTTTACTAAGATTTACTCCTTTCCTGGGTAGATCACTTCACGCACAAATCACATTATCATTTGTAAAATTCAAATAAATTAAAATAAAACAATATATTGAAATAGAAAGCCCTTTTTGTATTCCTAAGTCTCTCCGGTTATCCTGACATATTACCCACCCGTATTTTTTGTTTCACACTTAGGCACGTTTTTGTCGATTTCGCCGAATATACCAATTTTTGAAAATTCGTTACTTCTGAACCGCTGAACCAATTTCTGAATTTCTTTCCAGGAAATGAAAAATATGAATACGGAGCTAAACTGAACTGAACTTCCTTTGAAAAATGCCGCACTGCACCTGGAATGTCAATTGAAAAAATAATTCTTGATAGTTTTCAAAAAATATAGAGGACTAAAGAAACCGCCATTATCTGTATAACATTTTGGAGACTGCCGACCAATGCCGTGGGAGCAATGATGCTGCATAACCACGAGAGCAAGACTTGGTTCATGAACCCTCTGTTATTCAAGGAAAGAAAAGTTGTTCTCCACACCCAAAGTTAATTTTTAGCACATGTTCTGGCATCCCGATTTATTACATTAAATGAGCTGAAAGATAACATAAAATGTTCTACTCCCCAATACATGTATATCATTTGTATAATATATATGCTAGAGCCAATAAGGGAGCGAAACATGAGACACATTTAAATGAAAGCATATGAAAGCTTTTCGTATAGTTTGCCAAATACACGGCCCAGACAGAGAAAGATATATTCTCGTTCATGTTCTTCGTTATCGTCTTATAAAACACCTTCCAACTTGATTTTATGATGAGGTGTAATATTATCACGCTTCTTTACAATAGCGCTGGCAGCTATATGGATAGCGTGGTCGTGTAAAGTAACTTTGCATTCCAGCCGGCCTTGGTTCGATCCCCATTGACGTCGTATGGACATTTTTTTTGCACAACCCCAAAATGAAAAGAGAAAGAAAACAGAAAGAGATGTCTGCTCGCATACATATAAACCATTTTTAAGCTTTTAAAATAGCTCATTATTTGCACATTTGACTCTCATGCACAGGAAATGGCATCTTTTCTGCCAAAGATGATATGTTTTCTGCCAATGCTAGTTTGGGTGCAGGATCATCTTATGTACCGCTGCACATTTCACGAGTTTGTGTAATCGCCCAACGAAAAAATGTGGTAAATTATGAAGATATGGGTACGAGAGGATAACAAATATTTTTGAAAAGATTCATAAACTCGTTGAATCCGACACTGCGTAAACCCAACGGAAGAGTAAGGTTTCTTACGAGAGCCTATTTTTCCCGAAAACATCGCAATGTGGAAAAAGCTCGTAAAGATGAACCATGGAGGGCCAACAGAGAAAATGAGAAAAAAAAATGGAACAATGTCAAGAGCGGATAAATAACTGATATAATATACACACTTTACCCCGAAAAAATTGGTCGCTACAGATGACCAGCCAACCCAGTGACCGTAAAGTCAAGTTTAACGCCGGGGAATCTTCAACAAAAACAACAATGGGAAGGGTAATAAAAGTACGGAAGATATGTGCCGTGTCGTTTCGCATGGACAAACGACGGATGGAAAGTTTGGAGCTTGTGCGTTCTCCGCCGTTGAACTGGACGAGTGACGAAGATTTGGGTTCATTTTACGACCGCCACGAAACGCTATTTCAAGAAGGAACCACTGGAAACTCACCGTTAAACGATTGATCATTATCCAATAATATTACCCCGATCTACGAGGTGTTGAAATGCTCAGAACTGATCCCACTTAAGAGATCCGCATCTGTTTTCTCCGGGCTATCGATTAGAACAAGACGCGCAACCATTCTCTAATACGAACCTGAAATCGAAAAGAAGAGGTAAAACGAATTGTTAAATACGTTATAATAAAAGCACTTGCGGCAAAGCGAAAAAAAAATCGAAAGAGAAGAAGAAACAAGCAAAGTGGTGCGAGAGTCGAGTAATGGAGAATCGGGTTAATCACATTCGACGCTCTCCAGCAGCACTAGGCCGGCCATTGACCGACGGCGGCGTTGTTGATAATCAGCGACGCTACTAAAGATGGCCCCTCGCGCCTATATTGCCTGTATTCCGTACTCTAAATTAGTAAATTGGTCCGATGTGTGTCATTGGATGCGATAGTTTCGTTCGCATTACGTGCGTTCGCGAAAGATGAAAGAACGCGTAAGAGCGGGCCATCGCCACATTTATTAGATGTCAACAGTGAAGCTCTCAGCATCAACGCAATGTCGTCCATCAATGGTGAGAAATTTGCTGAAGTTTTCTTATATCCAAATCTACAAATGATGACTCCCATGACCTACATATCGCATTAATTTGTTCCGTGCAATAAATTCTCCATGGAATTTTTTAAATTTGGCGACTATTAAAAACCGACACTTGCACAGACGGATACTGTGTATTAGCAGCAAAAAAAAAATTGTTTTGCCAACCATTGCAGATCGCGCGCATAGCAAAACAAGACGCGATGAATATGGTGTCATTTTGCGACGAGGTGTGTTATTTTTCCTTCTAACTCTGGCGGCCTGCGGCGGCACAGCCAATCGAGTCACACTCACTGGTGCACTAGTATAAAACGTAATTCGACACGCAATAAGCCGAAAATAAGATCCAAATCTCAAACTTTTTGAGAAAGACGTGCGATGGATGGATAGAGAGACAGAGAGGCTGAAAATATACTCGAAATGAGCCGGAAAAGGGAGACGAGATAGTACAAAATTTGAGCATCCAACCGAATTTGGCCAATGGGGACAACCATTGGCGTTTTTTCAGAAACTCAATCAACGGACGTCGTGGATTGGAGTATTTTGAGTTTTTTTTTATTTAGAACACACTAAAAAAAACGATCATAATGTAATATCGTAGTTCATCAAGATTTTCTATTCTATTCAGACCAATTTCATTTCATAATCATCTCTAATTGTAGATTCAGGTTTCAATTTTAGAATCACATTTATAGTTTTGAATACAGTTTTCAAATTGAAAACTTCAGAGTTCCATATTTTATCTTCAGATTTCCTATATCAACCACACATTCCTGATCCCAGATCCCTAATGCCAAATTTATCTTCAAAGTTATGGATTCCGTATTGAGATTCTCCAGTTCCCAAATTATCTACAAATTCTATATCCGCAAATCAAGAAAAGTGTCTAATATTAAGATTGCAGTTCGAATTTTAATTTCTAAATTCATATTCCTGAACTTTCCTAGATATGTGTCCATGTTGCAGAATTCATATTTAACTCGCTGGTTGAAGATCCCAGGTTCGAGATTATTGATTTTAAATTTAAAAAATCCCTTAGTTATCAGATGAGAAGTGCAGAACCAGATTTCCAAAAGCAAGTCACAAACTCAATTTTTCTAAATTGAGACAACAAAGCCATAAATTTCAAGATTCAAATCTCTTATTCCAAACTGGAAAAAAAAACATCGGGAAAAAGGTTCTTGATCTCAGAATCGAATTCTAATTTCCAAATTCCCTGAATCCACTCGCCAAAATGCCAGACCCTTTCATTCCAGATCCAGATTCAAGCTATAGACGCAGAAATAGACTGATTAAAGTTGACTAAAACTTTGGATCACATCCTGTGAATCGTATTCCAGATTTCAGATCTGAAGTCCATATCGAATCTAAACTATACACTCCGATTCTCGATTCCAAATCCAAAGATTTAATATTCCAACTTCAATCTTTTATCAGAAACTTCAGAATCAAATTTCAATTCTTGGTTCTGACTCTATATCCATAGCCCAGATCCAAGAAATTATATTATGCAATCCACTTGTTTACCACTTCGAATATTATTTTAGAATGCATCGAAATTTTTGTAATAGATTATTTTCTTCGTTACAAATAA
Source organism: Toxorhynchites rutilus septentrionalis (assembly GCF_029784135.1). NCBI lineage: Eukaryota > Metazoa > Arthropoda > Insecta > Diptera > Culicidae > Toxorhynchites > Toxorhynchites rutilus. Next base: position 295,646,944 of record NC_073745.1, on the reverse strand, counting down.
ATTTGATGAACGTTCTTTTACGTCTGACATGATGCCTAGGACTACCAAAATAAGAGAACGGAAGAAGTGTCAAACGATCATTGTATTTTAAATTTGTCTCTGCTATTATTGTACATCTCATGTTTACGCAGTTCTCGAACCGCGAAAGTTCATTCACTTCTAGTATTTGAAATGATGATTTTCCCAGGCTTCTCAGTTTAAAAGTACAGGCAAACCTTTTTTTGTGCGGTAGATAGGGACCGCATAAAAAAAGTTTCCCCCAAGAAAATAACTCAAATCCACGCCGTTCACCGTTCAAATTCCTTTTGTTTCTCTGCTTTGCGACGGGACAGTTTGCCTTTTCGGTAGATCGTGGCTGTTTTGTGCTTTTAATTGCATGTCGAAACGAGTTGCTGTTAGAAATCATGTCATGCAAACACTTAGAACAATTCAGAGCATTTGATGGGAGGAAGAGAATGATGTCAGAAGTGGATAATTGAGACGCAAATATGTTTTTTCCGCATTGAAATGCATATAAACCATCGAAAAAAACTAAATGGACGATAACTTCGTGAAATATGCTTCTTTTTATATACCGCACAAAAAAATCGCACAAGAACAGAAAATCGCACAAAAAAATTCTCAGAGAAAAAAAAAATGCGCACAAAAAAACCTCACAAAAACAGGTTTTACTGTACGTTTTAGGGAAACATATTCCGGTGTGCACAAAGATAAACGAGTACAAAAGTACTCAACACCAAAAATATCTCCGACTTGCATGTATTTGCAAAGCGGATTCTCAAAAAAAAAACAAGCGGTGGGAACAAAAAAAACCTCCGATTTGCATGTATATTTGCAGAGCGGATTTCCACAGGTACATCGATTCTGAAGTCTGTTTGTGGAAACTGTAAATCAGGCCAATCAAAACTTGGAAGTTAGGGCGTTCAATAACGTTCAAATAATAGTTATTCAATTGTTCATCTCATGAAAAATAATATTTTATTAATTGTGATAGACGCGTAGAAATATTTCCTATCAATGGATGCAAACATCTTTCCGAACTGTAAAGAAATATTCGAGTTATAAGCATTCGAAATACGGGTAAGGTTAGCACACAAATCGGCAGAACAAATGAATGGGAAAAAAGGAAGTTCTTCCAGTTTCCATGAATTTAAACCATTTAGAGATTAGCGAATTGCGAAAATAGTTATTAGCGTTAATTTTATTTCATAAAAACGTGACCTGTTTTCCGATTTGGCACCCTTCCTAAAAGACGTAGTTCTACGTTAAAAAAAATCCCATGATCATAATATAGAATTGGATAGAATGAATTCGAGCTCCGGATCCACATTACAAAATGTTGATTAAAAATGTTAGAATCCATGGATCCTAATGTTCTCGATTCCAAATACAGTTCACTGTTACCAATTTGTGGAATTCTCATTACAGGTTTTCCAGATTGAGAATCCGATTCTTGGTCTAAATTGCATATTCCTGATTTAACACCCAGACTGTTACGTAAAAGTCACTATTCAAATTATTGGTACATGTATGTGTTCCTAATTGGGATTTCGAAGCACATTACTAAAGGGTTGGCCAACTTAAATTTGACGTACACTTATTTCCTTATTTACACGGTACCTGTTTCACACGATTTCGTTTTTACACGATTTATAAATTAACAAATTTTGAAAAACTTATAAAAATGTATATATGATTATCATATTGTGGCTTCCATTCATTTGGCAACACCTATGGCGATAACGGGGGACTTCCTGTATTATTGTATAGTGATTTGCCTCTAATTGGACATCTAACTCAATGGACAGACCTGTAGTGCGACAGGACTAATCGGACATTTGATCCTTTAATTGGACATTTTTGTTAACACCCTTTGTGCAAGTTTCTACAAAACGATAATTTTAGGAGTGTTTCCAACCATTTTCCAGCCCTTTTACTAGATTATGTATTTATCACACTTTTCTAATAGTTATTTGTTAGGTTTTCAATTATTTCCCTGTTCTAACATGTTTTTCACATTGTGTTGTCCAATTACAGGTCACAATTATAATCTCTGTAATTATATTTATGGAACACAAAATAATGCATTTGAAGGCAAGAAAAAACAGCTCATATTTTAGGATACGAGTGCGAGTTTGTGTATTAAAACTGGTAAGTTATCAATTTGATAGCTTTTTTTGAGTCTTTATGAGTGATTTGGGTAAAAAATGACACTATGCCAAAAACATCGACAAAAATAGAAAAGAAAAAAAATTATATCATTGGAAACAAAAATTGAAATAATGGATCATTTACGTAATAGTGAAATAGGAACGGATGTTGCTAAAAAATTTTCCATGAATGAAACCACAATAAGGACAATACGAAGAAAAAAAGAAGATTCCGTTAGAAAAAGTGTAGCAGCTGGGATCAGCAGCAGTACGAGCACAACTTCATGCGTAAGAGATGTTACATTTGAAAAATACGGAATACATTTCGAAACATTTACACCGTTCGAAACATTTAAACTGAGAAATTCTTTGAATGAAAGGCGAACATGAATCTGCCGAATTTGCAACACAACAATAACCCGCACAATCTTCCGATCAGGTTTTCAGGTCTGCCGATCTGAAAAGAATGTCCGAAAGAACACATTTAGCAAAGGCTCACAAATCAGTCAGTGAATTTATAGTAGCAAAAAGTCGCACATTATTTTCTGTTGCAATACTTCAGGCGACTATATGATGAAACCATTCATCATATAGTCGCCATCAACAAATCTAGAAATCGGCGTTCATTTATAGGAGTAGACATCAAAAACCTTCCTAGTAATAAAGCATGGATCACAATCGTGGCCTTCAATGAATGGTTTAGGGTTATGTCTCAGATGTCAAAAGATCTAAGTAGAAAAGGACTGCCTTTCAACGCACTTCTATTAATTGATAATGCACCAGGTCATCCTCCAGATTTACAACACGAAAATGTGAAAGTTGTTTTTTGACGTAGAACTACGTCTTTCAGGAAGGGTGCCAAATCAGAAAACAGGTCAAGTTTTTATGAAATAAAGTTAACGTTAATAACTATTTTCATTGTGAACGAATTCTCATGATTTACATGCCAATCGAATTGGAAATTCTCTAATATTTGTTTGACATGCTATACATTACAATTCGCTAATCTCTAAACGGTTTAAATTCATGAAAACTGCAAGAACCTCCTTGTTCCCATACATTTGTTCTACCGATTTGTGTGCAGACCCTACCTGTATTTCGAATGCTTATAACACGAACATCTCTTAACAGATCGGAAAGATGTTTGCATCAATTGATAGGAAATATTTCTACGCAATGTTATTTTTCATTGAATAACAGTAAAATGTCAAGCGTTATCTAAGCGCCTTAATTGCCAAATTGGCCCGATTAACGGTTTCCCCAATACAGACTTCAAAATTGATGTACCTGTGGAAATCCGCTTTGCAACTATATATTCATGTCGGGAGTATTTTTGTTCCCACCGAGCTGTATTTCCCTAACACGGACTTCTAAATCAATGTGCCTGGGGGAATCCGCTTTGTCAAAGCATGCAAGTCGGGGATATTTTTTCCCACTGAGCTGTGTTTCCCTAACACGGACTTCACAATTAATGTGCCTGGGGGAATCCGCTTTGCAAATACCTGCAGGTCGGAGGTATTTTTTGGTGTTGAGTACTTTTGTACTCGCTTGTCGTTGTGCAGAACGGAATATGTTTCCCTAAACCGTACTTTTAAACTGAGAAGCCTGGGAAAATCGTCATTTCAGATACTAGAGGTGAATGAACTTTCCCGGTTCGAGAACTACGTAAACATGAGATGTGCAATAATTGCAGAGGAAAATGTAAAATACGATTATCGTTTGACAATTCTTCCGCTCACATATTTTGGTATTCCAAGGCATCATATCAAACGTAAAAGGACGTTCATCATATTTAGTTGTAACGAAGAACATAATCTATTATAAAAATTTCGATGCATTCTAAAATAATATTCGAAGTGGTAAACAAGTGGATTGCATAATGTAATTGCGTAGTTCTACGTCGAAAATATGCGGTCGTGTCCTAGATACAACCCCTTACAATTTTTTACGAAAGAATAATTTATTTTTATCGTTAGACCAAGGGATAATTTCGGAATTTGAAAGGGAACTCCTTTTCGTGATTTTTTTTCGGATGTTAGGAATGAAGTGAAGCATTCGGGTATTTTGGTTATTGTTTGAGGTATATTTGAAGATGTGTTTTCCATTTTTGCAGTGCACGAATAATGATTATTACGCTGTTGACAGCTGGATGCGAAGATGCTGTCTGAAGATCTGTACCTTGCTGGTGGAGTCGGGTCTGAAGCCACGGGGTGTCGCAGAGCGAATCCCTATGAATATTTTGAAACTTTAGGACAATACCTAAAGCGTTACATAGGGGTTTTGGAAAAATGAGTTATTTTTCATCAAAAATCGCTGTTTAGAAACTCATAAAAAATCGAAGAAATAAAATATCAAAAAACGGCTATGTAACGCTTTGGATAATTCATTTTTACATGCTGATGAAACATTTCAGTCAAATCAGTCGAAAGGATCCTGAGATATCGATACCACCAGTTGAAAAAACATGGTTTCGAGAAAAATGCGCTTGAAAATTCGTGCAGCAATACTATATCCAATGAGGGATATCATATTTTTCCCTCATACTTTTGGCTGTTACTTTCCAACGAAATCAAATATCGAAAAATCCTTTTAGGACAACATTTTTGAGGGCATAAGCTTCCCAAAAATGCAAAAAAAAAATGATGAAAGTGACATCATACCAATCAAAAATAAAAGACCTTGAAGTGATGACAGCGAATAAACCTATAACATATTTAGTATCTTAAACAATGAATTCAATAGGTAAATTTTGTAAGATGTTTTAATTTTGTTTTATTTAACTAAATGGCAAAATTGAGTACATATAGGGAATTTATTTCGTCTTACGCGATTTATAGAAAAATCGTAGATTTTATTCTACACAGTTATGTCGAGAACCTATCTTTAGTGCAAGTCGAGGGATAGATTTTTTTTTAAATATGCATTTAGAAAACCTGAACATTCCTCATTTTGTACGTGTACGAGGTCTGTCAAGAAAGTTTCGCGGCTTTTGGATTCCCGCGGGTTACATATATTCGATTTTTGATTTATTTTTGTTGACGTTGTGTTATTATACATATCGCTCACTTACTCTGACGAGTTAGGCTTTTTTGAATGTTTAGTTAATTTTTGACAGCTGCTTTGCTTGCACGTGTTTATGCTCATCACGATGTTTGCCAATTCCAAGTCAGTTGCTTCCATCGCACAATGATTCAGCAAATTTGCTTCTAGAGCTCGATAGCTATTCTCTAGACGAAAACTGCCTTCGACACATGAAGCGCTCATTTTTATGTTGTCAAAAATAGGGTGACTTAAATTTTCGGTTAAATACAAAACCTAACTTTCTTATCTTTATAGAAAGAAGTAAACATAATTCGACAAAGTTGTTGCACTTGTTATTTTAAGCAACTTGTTTTTTTTCTATTTCTTAAAATAATCAATAAGCCGCTTTTTTTAAGTTTCGTTAGGGTCACCATGAGAAAAACGGGGCTCTAACTTTTATATTTCATATCTCATGTAGATATGAAATATAAAAGTTAGAGCCCCGTTTTTCAATCTTCAGAAGACTTTTAGAGCTTACGCAGACAAACATTTTGCGTTGTAAAACGTGTCAATTCCTCAACAATACTCAAGGGAATTGATATATGCTCATCACTCTATCAATACTCTCTCTTCATTCGTTTGTTTTCCCTTTTTATCCAAAAATTAAATTGATCATCTCGACTCTGCCAATGCCAATCTGCTATCTGCCAGTGAAAATGATCATCTCGATTTTTGAATATGGAACTTCGTGCGAAATGTTGATTTACAAGATAAAATACCCAATGCAAAATATTAGCTTAATCGTACTTCATTTACTAGTGAAGCTGCAGGATGACTTCAACTTGATTGAAACAATATCAAGAATATCGGCCTTCCTGACAAAATTTTAAAAATAAAATTTAAGCAGAAAAAAATATTCATAGTTTTCGCATTTGCCAAAATTATCACAAAAGCTTCATGATTATGTTATATTATAATATGTTACTCACTTGGACGCATTGCACAAGGATTTTACTAAGATGCTTTAGGATCTTTGAAAGTTTCAAATTCCTCAATAGATAATAAATCCGCACTATGTCACAGTCATGGAATGGGCCAAGGTGATGATGCAAGAAAAGTTGATTATCATCAGCACAGATGAGGAGCTCAACTAGGAGTACAACCAAGGTTGTCATAAGTTCTGGTTACAACGCAATATTGAAACACAGTATCCTGTGCTGTGGGACATTGCTGAGAAATATCTTCTCGTTTCTTCATCATCTTACTTGCTCGAAAAAGGCTTCTGTGTGGTTACAAACAACCTGAACCATTTGAAAATTAACGAACGCGGAGATTTAAGACTAATATAACTGATATTGAATCGTATTTTGATATCTTGGTAGTTGTGGGTAGATTGGTTTGCGATTTGAATGTGTTTATAGTTTTTGCGTAATTTGTACTGGATATTTACAAAATTTTATGTTTATTTTGTTGAATATGGTGAGAACATATTTTTTTCTATATTATAGTGCACTTTTGGCTGGTTTGCCACATTTTGTAGAAGAATGTCTGGAGTAAGAATTGAACTCGTGACCTTTTGCTTGAGCGGTGCGGATGTTACCACTAATCCAGATCGCCTCTATGAGAAAATAATGTCAAGTTTATTCATTTGACTAATTGCAATGTTTAATTTAAATTGATAATTATTCAGTAAAAAAACTAAAGATAGGCTTCTCAAAGAAATTTGGCTATAGGGGTCTGAGGTATTACTTCATTCTGGAAAAGGGGTCTCTTACCCAAAATAGTTTGAGAACCCCTGCTCTAAACCATACGTTTTGCTTCGTATTCCGAAAAAAACAAAGTCCCAGAGTGTCGATTTTTGATAAAAAAAATTCATTCAACGTTCCATGCAATTTTAAGACATTTGGCATCAATTTTTTTTTTGGAAAACCCGATGTTCTTTCCTCCCACTTTGCGTCACTATCCCTTAAGTCCGATTGAGCAGATATTTAGCATAGGGTGTTTTTTCGAGGAGGTGATCATTTGTTTATGGGGTAACCTTTTTGAAATCCGAGATGACCATTTCCATTGTCACTTTAGGGAGTGCCTAACAATGTTTTAGTATGATAGAAATATATACATTTTTTTATGAAACAAACTCTCGAACAATTGAAACTATCCGACTAAACGAAAATCTCGTGTTCTGATTGGCAAATAGACAAGCAATCTGTGCTCTCCCAGCTGCTCATTGAGTACATTTGCACTCTATAGAAATAAGGCCTCGTGCACAAATTACGCAACACTAAAAATCCGGATTTTGGACAATATCCCCGCTCCCCTTCCCCCTAAGTAACGCAATTTCCTATCTCTAATACACAGTATGTAACACAACCTGGATCCCACTCCGCCCCCCTTTCGCGCGTTACTTGACACGACGCCTAAGAAGCAGTGGCGTATTGAAAATATGCGTTTGGTGCGGGATTTTTCGCTGCGCTAAATCCCACGTTTTGATTGGTCAAATTTCCGGTCCCCCAGTTTTGCCGTCTGTAAGGAGCAAGCAAAATGACAGGGAACACTTACTGCACATAATCGGAAACCACGTTCCGCGATTACAGTGTGTTAGTTTTACTCTAGATAGCGAGCAGTATATGTAGCTGAAAGTTAATTTAACAACATTGCTTACGAGTGGTCGGTTGCCATGGGAACAAATATTACTTGAAATTATTAAGACGACAAGGATGAAATAATTTAGGACGCGAGCAACATCTCGAATATCGATTGATATCTGATTTTTTTTTACGTAGGATTACGTCTTTCGGGAACATATTGGGGTACAAATTGAAAATCGGAAATCGAGCACATCGTGAAAATTGTCCAATTTAAAACGGTTATTGCTCAGTCATTTCATGATGGATTGATACGATTTTTGCGTCAATCGATTTCGGCACTCCATAACAATTTTTTACATTGAATAAGATAATATATGTTAGGAAACTAACTATCGAACAATTGAAAAATCTTAACCCCTATCCTAACGGAAATGCCCACTTCTGATTGGTCGAAATTGACGACACAAACGGCGGCTCATGTACATACAATTATTGCTCAGTTATTTCCTGATGGATTTACGAGATTTTTGCATCAATTGATCTGATCACTCCAAAACAATTCATCACAATGAATAAAATAATATATTATAGGAAACTAACTATCAAACAATCTCCAAACGGAAATACCTCGTTCTGATTGGTCGAAATTAAAGATACGGAGAAATCGACATTGCAAATACGTCAAAGTAGAGGGAACTTTTGTTCCCACCGATATGTGTTCCCTAACAGAGAGATCAAAACCAAGGTGCCTGGGGGAAATCAGCATTGCAAAAACATGAACATAGGGGGAACTTTTGCTCCTACCGAAATATGTTCCCTAACATAGGCTTCCAAACAAGGTGCCTTGGGAAATCGACATTTCAAATATAATCAAGTCGGGGGCACTTTTATAGTGCAAGAAGGGTGAGTGGTACGATTAATTCTGGCGAATAAAATTTAAATTTGGAACGTTAATTATGATTGCTTGATGAAATTTTATATCAATGATCGATCGTGTATTGTGAAACATTTAGCACAAGTGTAAGTATAAATTGTATATGATAGTAGCTGTTTTTAAAAAAAATAATATTAAACGATTTATTTCAATTTTCACAAATTAAATTATTAATTCAAAAATAACAAATGTTCCTAAAAATTTGATGTATTATGTGAAAAGTTCTGAACTTTCCAAAAATAACAAATCTCGAAAGCCACAAAACTTTGGTTATGAGATGGTGCTGCCAACCCCTAAGGCGAGTTGGCATGAAATTCTTGAATTATGTCATGTAGTCTTCACTCTAAGAATAATCGTACGGAAAGGCCTATGTCTTTTCGCAATACATTCCCCTGAGAGAATGCAATATTTCACGAATTTTCCTACTCTGAACAAGCTGCCGCAGAGTGACAATGTGTGAGAAATACGTGATGTGTTCTGCGAATGTACACAATTTATCCACCAATCGGTGGTGGAACGCGGCAGAGGGCTCCCATTCCCGTTACTCGTCAGTGTCACGTCCAGCAAAGATGGTGGCAAATAAACATTTATTAGCTCTCGTTTAGCTGATACGAAGCTACTCGTCAGCTCGTTTTTCCTTCTTCGCTGCTGCTGCTGCTGCTGCTACTGCCGAGGGGTATTTAGAACGTTGCGCAATGCAGATAATACCTCTCAGAGCCTCGAGGAGAGGAATACTTTTCGGGGGGGTAGCCTCCGATCGATTCGCCTCGGGGTGTTGTTGGGTGCGGTGATTCTCCTGTAATAACTAGCTTCCGTTATCACTCGAACTGCTGTCGTGTTGTGGCGTCAATAGCTGTCATGTTCGAATTGGACCCACTTTGGCCGGTATGTTTTCCTATCGCGTAATGATAGCTGTTGTTGTTATTGTGGATGTGGAAAAATAAAACAATTGCCATGTTGACAGTTCTCGCGGCGAGAGCTGGCTGAAATTATTGGACTAACGTAGGCAAGGGTCGGGCAAAACCCTCATCTCTTACGAGAACACGTGTCAGCGCTTAGCGCAGAATCAACTTGTTGCAAACAAACGGATGGACGGTGTAAATGTTGTTTCAACTATACACCATCTGAGATAATGATTAACTGCTGAAGCTTGACATGTTTACAAAGTTTTTTTTTTTGTCTTTATTAGAGAGATTTTCAGCCTTAGTAGAAACAAAGTTGTAAATATGTGTGCTCCCCCATCCATGGTCTTTCCCAGATCTATGATGTTTAATTGAATCCGTTGTGTTTCCAAGATGCACACGAAGCACTTGAATAATATATCAAACTTTGTGTTTGCGTTTTTCCGCTTTATTTATCTATCATCCGGAGTTTGGCTGCTGCTGGCTGACAAAACCAACAAAAAACCACCGACGGAATGAGCACGTGAGACCCTTTCTACTATTGCGTGTTGTAACGACAAACGCGCAAACTAAGGGTTGCTCATTGTGCTCTCACCAGAGTCTAGAGAAGGGCGGAAGGGGAGTCTTCATCTCGTGAGCGGTGCAGTAGCTGCTGCTGCTTTTGCGCCTGTTGTCATGATCAAACATATCGCCTAAAGAGTTTGCGTTGACACGATGACGATTAAAACATCAACAAGCGCTGCTGATGATTCTGGGATGAATGACGAAATAATTTAGGTTACGATGTTTCTTGGACCAATGGCATAACAACGCCGTTGATTATCTTAGAGACCTGTTCATATTTTTTAGATGTGACATTCGTTCATTTGGACACTGTTCCAACCGCGATGGAGGGATTGAGCTCATTGTCCAATTGGTTGAATACTAGCATTGTAGTTTCAACGTAGGACTACGTTCAACAAGAATGTGTAAAATGAACACGATAGAGAAAATTATTTTTTTTAGATAAAAAATTGAATAATTGTAAAATGTCAAACATTATCCAAACACACCAAATCCCACGTTTTGATTGATCAAATTTGTGCTCATCAAATTATACCTACCAACGACTAAACGTGACATATCAGTCTAAGGGAAAATAAATAAAAATAAGGAATAAGGAATTTAGTCCAGTTTTTATGGGTGCTTCAGTTTTACCCGTTTTAGGTAAAATAATTTAAGTGTGGTTAAAAGGGTACTGTTTTTCAGTCGTGTCGTGAACTTTTGCGACAGGCGAGAGGAGTTTTAATTTGGTTCTTTCTATATCGTTCAATTGCTGGAAACTTAACGAACTACTTCAACGAAGATGGTCAAAAGAAACAATACAGAAAAGCCAAAAATTCGCGTTAGAAGTAAGAGGACAGAGCATTGAGGTTAGTTTCGACGCAGTGATCTATCACCCCGTGTCCCCGTGTATAGTCGATGTGGGTGAGATTGGGTCAAAAACGGAGAAAGTTATTATTAGTAATATCTTGACAAATATTGCGAATATTTTTGAAAGCTGTGAGCCATTTGATGAGAGACATATCTACTACTATAATTACTATAACTACTATACTTTATATATTGGGTAGAATGATTCTTTTAAATCTTGCCAGATAAGTCATTGCTGAGCATGAACAATTAGAACATCAAAAAAGTTTTTCAATTGAAAGGGCCTGGCTGGGTAAGGGAGTAAAAAGTACCCCCAAACCAAATCAACAGCTGTATGGAAAATATTGTATAGGGTACTAAATAAGACATTTTGGCAGTATATTTCCTTATATGGTACACTATAGGATCTATGGTGAAAAATGCACCTTCTCGTTTTTTTTCGCGACATTCTCAATAGCTTTGAGACAAAAATATGGAAAAAAAACTGAAAGTACATCTAAGGTGTATCGATAAATATCTTCAAACCATTTTTTCATCAAAAAATGTAATAATAAAGAAAAATTTAAATATGCGGTACAAAAAAAAATTAATATTTTTTCAGGCATTTCGAAATTTTGAAAAAAAAATAACATTGAGACCCGCTTCTGTTCTAATTTTTATTTAAATGCGTTCGTATGTTTCCTTTTTTCTACATGTAGTGCAATTTTTTCCTGATTTTTCAGGAGCATTGCGAGACACAAACATAACTTTCTTCATCGTCTGCATTATTATTTTTATTTTCTTGAAATCGACTATTTTATTGTATTCGTGGTTTCCAATTGTAAGATTAAAATAAAAGAAAATTATAGTAATTTGGATATTTTAAAGTGTTCTTCTCATTAATCCGAATGATCTTTCCACAAGGACTTGATTTTTTCTCACAGAGCTCTATCGTACTGCTGACTTCTATGAAATTGGTAAACCATTTAAATCCGATGTAAAGATAATCTCATATATTTCAAGATATGAGAAAAAAAAATCTTTGTACAGCGCAATGCTCTAAATATACCGACAAAATTTGAATAAATATCAGAGCAGTACTGGGTCTCTAAATTCAAAATAAACTAAAAATGCCCAAAGGCCAAAAAATACTTTTTTTCGCGCAATCCTTTTGAAACTTCAAGAAAAAATTACGCTACATGTGGAAAAAAACAACACATACATTTCAATAAAAATTAGAGCAAAACTGGGTCTCGAAGTAATTTTTTTTTCAAAATTTCGAAATGCCTGAAAATTTATGTATATTTTTTGTACCGCGAAAAACACTCTAAAAATTTTGAAAAAATCACATACACCTAAAATAGACGTAGGAAGAATTTTGAATACAAACTAGAGTAGTACTGAATAGAATTGGGCGATCTTTATAAAAACATCGATCTTGTAGAATCGATTTTCCAAACGGTGTAGGGATCGATCCACTGACTAAATCGGTACCAAAGAATCGATCTTTGCGAATCGAAAAGTAAAGTCGTAGGAACATCTAGAAAAGCCGTATTTTTTTAGTACTTAACTCATTGTGGTCGTTTGTCTGCTCTCAGCCACCACAGCAAGAAACCATGCTAATTTTACTTAACCAAGTATCAGTTTATGCTTATGGGATTCAGTTTCAAACAAAATAGTCACCCACACAAGACAACGCACAGTGCATTAAATTCATAAGAATATGGGACAAAAATCATAACAGCAGAATTTAGCCATTGTAAAACTTTGGTGTGATGGAAAGGATTGTTCATAAGTATCAGAACTACTGTTTGCATAAATGTATCATGTTATTTGAATAATCGCATAAGTGTCTCAAGCGATAAAATCTTTGTTCATCTAAAGTGAAAAGTTCTGATCATTTCGGATACGCAGAAATCATTATTTGAGTAACTACTGGTTGAAATTATGTTGAAGTAGTATTTTTAAAGAGCAGAATAATTGTTTGCATAAGTGTCTTATGTCATCTGAGTAATCTCATGTAAAACAATCTTTGTTAAAAGTGAAAAATGTTGATCGTTTCGGATACACATTGCTGGCATTAATTACACATTTATTGTATTAATGGCAAAAGTGTTTCATATCCAATGGATAATAAAAATATAATTATGTATTGATACTTCATATGATTTACTCTTGGAGACTGTTTCGGAAGATTTCACACGAAGACGTCCTAGAAGGTCGATTTACTGCCATTTTTTTTACACCAGATCTAGACGTTTTATGCATTTTTAAGTTATTTGGGATCGATTTTTTTTCGATTTTTCAAATTTCATTTAGATTTTCGAGGATTAAAAAATCAAAACTTTGAAGCACCCCTAAATCATGTCCGATTGAGCTGAAACTTTGCACAGGTCATTTTTTGGTCTAATAAACAAATTGTTCGGTTTTTGAAATTCGATGATGATTTTTTTCCACACATCCATTGCCACCCTATAATACATAAAGGGTTTTCCAACTTTAAATTCCGAAAGTGAATTGAAATGAAACACACTTAGAATTCGAATTTCGATGAAACTTTTATTTCAAATTAAAGTTTTGTTTATGCCATTATGTGTGAAATACAACATGACTCAAATGTCCACCTAGGGCTTCCTCGCACACCTTGATCCGGAACAGGTAATTTTCGATGACTTTTCGGCACATATGGGGCGGTATCTCGGTCATAACTTCACGAATGTTGTCTTTCAAATGTTCAAGAGTTTGCGGAGAGTTGGCATAGACACGGTCTTTCGCATAACCCTACAAGAAAAAGTCTAACGGGTTCAAATCGCATGATCTGGACGGCCAATTGGCATCACAAAAACGCTCAAATTTCATTCGCAATATGGCCATGTTCGGTCGTGTTGTGTGGCACGATGCGCCGTCCTGCTGGAACCATGGCATGTGGTTCCATATCCATATCTTCAATTTGTGGCAAAAAAGTCACATGAGGGTTGTGTCCGAGACACGACCGCATAGTTGACGTAAGATTCCGTTAGGTTTTCTGTTGATTTTGGATATGTTTGAAAAATAACATCGTTAAACACTTTGATAATGATTTTGTGGCCCTGAAAAGGGCCGTTTTGTTTGGTTGTTGGGTATTGTTTGTTCACTTCACCAGTGTATACCAGATGATGTTGACACAAGGATGATAAACAGTCGTTGGATGGTGCGTATCAGATAGAAGATGTCGAAGTGACATGAGAAATGATGAAAACCGCCTTCTGTGATCCTAGGCTAAATACCTCCTGTGTTCTGTATGAATGAAATAAAAAAAAGCTGTTACCTCTCTCTCAATAGATCCGCCAGAAGGGCTAATCCCAAATGCCCTCGATCCCTGGTCTAAGCCGCGGGGACCATTGAGGGTGGGCTCTCAAGACCTTTTTTCGATGGCTAGCTTGAAATGCGGAGGCTCAAGATCGGCTTATTTCACATCCGTGCACAAATCAAGGGATCAGTTGGCAATTGAATACACACTTTTTTTTCCTTTTTCTTCAATTTTTATTAACTTACAGTGTTCGTGTTCGTGTGGATTGTGTGGAGGCCGGCCGCCAAGAGTCGAGCGAAGGACACTTGTGACGTTGTTGGCGACCGTCGTCGCAAGCTGGGTACCAGAGCTGTGAGTTTCTAACGAGTCTAGTTCTTCTATTATCAAATGCTCTTTACCTAATTTTTCGGTCCGCTCTGTATGAACTGCACTTTCCAAGTGCTTTCAATTTAATTTGAATTAGAAAAGTATGGACACTTTTCTATTACCATTGTGCCTTGGATAAAGAGCTTTTATTATAGACCCAGTAGTGCTTTCCTTTTCCCCAAGTTTTTATGTGGTATGTCTCTTCTCGAAACTTATACATGTGTATTTCAGCTATTGTGGTTTGTGTATTTGGTGTGTATATGTATGTGCGTGTGATTATAGCTAACTTATGTCCGAGAGTAATTCTAATATTTTACATTCTAACTTAAACCTACATATATTTATTTATTTATATAATATAACTAATTTATTTATGTTCTTAAAACTACTATATTTCTAAACGGTAACAAAGCTCACCAATGTAATATAAGATAATTATCAATACCGAACACAATTATCAATAAAAACATGTTACTTTAATATAGAGAAAACATATTTGAAATGGAAAAGGTAACTTTCTTTTATAATTTTTATGAACTTATGGTATGAACTTTCTTTAGGTGAAAATGAACACAACATAACAGACAGAAGCAACCAACATTAATCGTATCACTCACCTTACTTGCAATATAAAAATACCCCCGACTTGCAATATTGGGCACTTTGGTTTTGATGTCTCTGTTAGGGAACACATTTCGGTGGGAACAAATGCTCCCCCTACTTTCATGTATTTGCAATGTCAATTCCCACCAGGAAGCTTGGTTCTGATGACTCTGTTAGGGAACACATTTCGGTGGGAACAAAATCTCCCACTACTTTCATGCATTTGCAATGCCGATTTTCTCCAGGCAGCTTGGTTTTGAAGTCTCTGTTAGGGAACCGTCGCATGTGTCGTCAATTTCGACCAATCAGAAATGGATATTTCCGATAGGATAGAGGATGAGATTTTTCAATTGTTCGATAGTTTCATGAATTATATTATTTTATTCAATATGAAAAATTGTTATGGAGTGCCGAAATCGATTGACGCAAAAATTTCATCAATCCGTCATGAAATAATTGAGCAATGAGTGTTTGAAATTGGACAATTTTCACGATGTGTTCGATTTTCGATTTTCAGTTTGTACCCCAATATGTTCCCGAAAGACATAATCCTACGTCAAAAAAATCGGTTAACATGCGGCCATAGCGCTCACCATTCACAGTTACCGTCTCGCCGTCCTCATTTTCAAAGAAATACGGCCCGATGACTCCACCAGACCATAATGCGCACCAAACAGTGACTTTTGGCGGATGCAATGGGCTCTCAACAATCACGTGTGGATTTTCTGAGCCCCATATACGGAAATTTTGGGTGTTCACATAGCCACCGAGCTCGAAATGTGCCTCATCGCTGAAGAAAATTAGATGCATTTTGCAGAAAATTCAGCATTTTGCTGCTGTTGTTCGTTCACCCAATCGACGTATGCCCGACGCATTCCATGGTCACTACGCTCTAATTTTTGTACCAGTTGGACTTTATATGGATGTAGGTGCAAGTCCAAATGCAAAATTCGCCACAATGATGTGTTTGACAAGCCCAATTGCTGAGCACGCCGTGGGATCGAAACATTCGGGTCGTCCTCCACACTGGCAGCAACAGCAGCAATATTTTCGGCCGAACGCACATTACGATGATGCACAGGTTTCACAATATCCGCTACGGATCCAGTTTGTTCGAATTTACGCACTACATTAGCGATTGTGTGCTCTGTAGGCCGTCCGTGACGACCAAAATCTGTCCGTAATGCTCGAAAAACATTTGCCGGTTTTTCATAATTTTTATAGTATAATTTAACAAAATTAACACGTTTTGCGATGCTAAAACTATCCATATTGTAAAATGGCAGACATTCAACTAACGATATGACGCTTTGGTTGACAGCTATGTCAAACGGTTGTCAGCGCAGGGCTGTATACTTTCGGAAGCCCGAAATGGAAAACCCTGTATATTTATAGATCACTAAGAAATGGTTATTTTTCATAATCTTGCATGCTTTTCCAAGGAAAAATGTCGGAATTATTTTTTTCAGTACGACACCCATGCCCAAATTTTATACGACCGCAAAGGGTTAAAATGTTGAGTCAGCTCGCGCAGTCCGAAGCCGCCGGACGCAAAGTTGTTCGTGTCCGTCATTGTGTTGGAACAATACCGTTATCGGTTTCGCTGAAGTGATTGTTTCGCCCTAACGGGGTTTCCTTTATTGCGAGAGTGAAAGGATTAAAATTTTGATGAATTGTTTTTCATATCTTTTCTTGATACACCGTAGTGAGATGCACATTCATTTTTTTTTTTCAAATTTTGATCTCAAAGTTTTTTAAGGATGGCGTCAAATAAACAAAAAGTACGTTTTTCACTATAGATCCTATGTTAAACCACATAGGGGTTAAAAAAACGCCCAAATTTCTTATTTAACATCCTATACAATATTTGCCATACAGCTGGTGATTTCGTTTGGGGGTATTTTTTACTCCCTCACCTGGCCAGGCCCTCTTTCTACAATGTTTGTTCTCGCCGACAAAAGTTACGAAATCCTACGTTAACAATGTGTTCGTGTCTTGAACGACCCATTTCTTAATATTTTCTTCATAATTACAAAAAACACAACTTCCTCAATCCTGGGAAAAAAATGTGTTTCAGATTACTGTTTGGAATACAGGGCAACTTCGACACATACACATTTCGAATGAAAATCATTGTGTATAGTTTTATTGATTTGAGTTTGAGATTAATATGAAATGTATCCTATGAAAATGGTTTCAATAGTTCATTAGGACTGGGTAGAAAACGGAAGCGATCTATTGTTCTTTGACCCGATTCTGTAAAAAAATATTGAGGATGCGAATCAAGGAGGGTTTATTAAGTCAATTATGCAGAAGTACAACATCATGTAGTTCAACAGTCAGAATCATTAAACGCGCCTGGAAAGACAAGTTTTTATTCGACAATTGTTTCGCAGCAAATCGACATACTGTTATAACATACTGTTATAAGTCAAGGGAAATAAGTAAAATCAAAATAGAAACCCGTTTTGCGAACATTATTTCAGTTCAAAATGAGGTGTGAACAGTTTACCAATGCGACACTAATTCAGACATCCATTTTTGAGATGAAAAGTAAAAAAAAAATTACTTGGGAACTTTTCTAAATTACTTCAATGCCCAAGGAAATATATTTTTCTCAAATTCGTAATTCGATTTACTCCTACTCTTCCCAGTGAACCAGTAATTTATTCTCGGCAGCGGAAGTCAACACAGTCTGTCGTCTCTGTATTATATCACGCGTTCATATTGAATTTAGCTTTTCCGGCGTGGGGATAAACACACAAGATCTGCTTCCCGAACATGATAATGAATTCTAATCGAACCGGAATGGAATCGATGACTTCATCGAAATGTGTTCGCTACGAACACACCACCGCCGCTTCATTTTCATCAATGAGTTCAACCGGTGCATTACTTTCAGCTCTTCTGGGGATGTGTTTCACTCACTCTATTTGGTGGATGGTTGGAATTTGGACAACGTCGCCGTTACCGTTCGAGACCACCAGAGGCGGCGGCCGGAGAGGGTTCGTTCGTTCGCGCTCCCGTTGCAGTTGCAGTTGTTCCAGTGGCGGCGGCAGCGGTGGCATGTGCTGCGGTGTTCAAGTGACCAACATTAGTGAAAACAATAACATGGCGGAAACGTGTTGATTTTAAGCAGCAGTATGTCAAACGTCGTCGAGCATCGCAATCGGAGGGATGACCACGCGACAGTATCGCATCGTGCAGACTGGTACTGGAAGCGGAAAACAAATTTTATCGCTCGTTATTCGGATGACTTCCATGTTTCCCTGAAAACTACAATTGAGTCTCCAGTCTCCGTTCACCATGGACGAAGCCAACATGCTTTCCATTATAACGGGTGATTTTTTGCTGTTTGGTTTTTCAGCGCACTGTTTTTGGCAGATCACGCGTGATCCGTGCCGTGTGTCAAAAATGAAGTTGTATAGTTTTCAGGGCCCTTTCATTACGAAAATACTAACAAAACATTGAATTTTATCATAAATATTTTTATGTTTTCAAAAGATTAATAAATAAATAATAGAATAATGGATAGTAAAAATATTATTTGTTATATTTGTTCAAAACTCGGAAAAACGTCAGAAATTCGTGCCTCTACATTAGAATACCCCTTAAAAGACCACTGAACCATTCACTAAAGAGTAATTTATATACAATTCAATGCATTCCAAAGTTATATAAGAAACTAGCTGACCCGACAAACTTCGTCCCGCCCAAACTTTATTTTTCGTTATCGCATTCACGTTTTCTTACTAAGCACACGTTCATGGAACCAATCGTAGAAATTTTCATTAATTGATCTTCTAATCTACCCTTTAAAATTACATTTTACTATAAAATTCCTAGTACTTCCAACAAAACTCGTCGTTATAATATTATTATTAGGGGATTATTTTCAGACACAATTCTCCTTCAAGATTTTCCAACCACTTGCAAATAACATGTATCTCCGTTACATGATACAGAAAATATGATAGAATGAAGACAGCCCTAAATCGGACAATTCCTTCCTCGAGTTTAGTTCTTATCAACACATTCGGCGATCCATTTCTATTTATATAGATAGAAGAAGCTATAGATCGATCTTAGCACAAATATAAAATGGACTAACAACACTTGTCACTATTAAATTGTAGAACACATAGAAATTGAATTTTCGCAAATTTTCCCATTTTCTTCAGAGTTTTACGAAAATTTTCAATTGTCATGTTTAGTTGGAATATGTTTGATTGAAATATGTGTTTGAGTTTTTTGGAACCCCCCCCCCCTCCATTCCAGGGGAGGAGAGGTTTGTCATACCATCGTAGAAACATTTCTCGTACCCAAAAACCCACACATCCCAAATTTGGAAAGAACGTGTATTGCCCCCTACAACCTCCATATACCGAAATTGGTTCCATTTGCTTGATTAGTTCTTGAGTTATGCAGAAACTTATGCTTCATCTGTATGGTACAGACATAAACAGTGAATGTAGTAAAAAAAAGTTAAAAGTTTGACGATTTAATTGGGTATGTTTTCTTTCGATTGCACAATCCACTCGCTTCCTCCCTGACGCAACGAGCAATCTCTTTGCCTAAATTCGGGCGTTAGCTCATAATGTGAGTTTATGCGTAAAATGAATTATTCTCCATTTACCGATAATAGGCAATAATTTTATATTATATTGTATGTTGTCCAATCAATTTGTGCTCAATTCATGTTTTTAACGTGTAGGTTTCACTACTAACAATTTGTGTAATTGTGGTCCAGGATGTCATAATATCGAGTATGTTGTTTGGTTATTTAAAAATGCAATAAATGAATTTAACCCCTTGCCGTACGATTTAATATCCAACAATAGGGTCCAAACACGAGCACAGTGAGTCGTTTCGATACTCTGCTGAGTGTGTGTATCTTACTTGCGATCGTACCAGTCCCGCATCATCACACGTATCCATTTCACATCGATAGACGACGAGTGAGGTTTGATGTTGTACGTTCTGGCACAGTCTTATACGTTATACGTGAAGGGGTTAAATGGCTGCTGGTTTAGAAGATCGAAAGGGTATACCCACGTAAATCAGATTATGATAGCTTGAGTAGTCGCGATCTTACAGTGCTATAAAGTTATTACAAACAATGTTCCGGACAACGTGGTAACGAAGGAGATAATGCTATTTTTATCTATAATATATTTTTGTAGTCATAGATTGATTTGACTCAGTCTTATATTTATGTAGGTCTTAACTATTTAGATTTCTGTTTAAAATGATACATGATAACTCTTTGTATTCTTATTAACAATAGAATAAGGTGAAATGTAAATACATATTAGATATAAGATAGGCTTAAGAATTGAGTGTAATGAATTTGAGTGTGAATGTGAGAGTGAACATTGTCAACATATCCTTTTATCCCTTCCTTTTCCTGAAGAAAATATGTCACCCTTCTAAACTCGAGTAGACCGCGAGTAATCGGTTTTCTACACCATTAACATTAGAATTAAGGAAAAATGTTTATATATACTTGTAACAATACAGTCAGGAGTTTGGCTCCTTTAAACTTATGTAACTGAGCCTGTAAAAATAAACGATTTAATAAAAAAAAACTCTTTGTATTCTTCTGCATGATTGAAGAAGAAAAGGGTAGTAATGCATTTAATGGCATTTTCATGTACATTTTAGAACAGAATGCCGTACCGAATTCTACCACGTTATGTCAAATGGTTTTAGTATCAAAAGAGAAAAAATACACATTTTGAACAATGAAAAACTCAATTTAAATGCAATTACTACACACAATCACAGTCTTACGCTTTGAAATGTTTGTATGTATGGAAGCAGACATATATTTCTTTTATTTTAATTTTTTTTTGGGACTGCACTAAAAAAAAGTCCAAACGACGTCAACGGGGATCGAACCAAGACCGGCTGAAATGCAAGGCAGTTTTACTAATGATACTGTTGAGTAAAAGCGTGATAATATTGCACCTGATTATAAAATTAGAAAGTAAGTTTAAAAGTGAGCTATATTTATCTCGGTCTGGGCCGTGTATGTTGCAAAGTATGCGGAAAGCTTATTTGTCTCTTGTTTCGCTCGCTCGTATTAATCTAATATTGCTGTACCATATATATTAAACAACAGCTTACCAGTATTTGAGAGTCATGACATTTTCTGTTATTTTTAGACTCATTTCATGTAATAAAACGGGATGACAAAACATAAGCTAAAAAACTATTTTGGGTGTTCCTACCAATTTTCTGTTGCTGTTCTGCAAAAGGTGCTGTATGATATAATTTATAGATTATTTCTTTGGAAATTATGATTTAGGGAGCGTTGGAGACGTAAAGATACAGAAAAACTACTTGGATATTCGATAAGTTATTCAAATTGACAGCCCTTGGTATAGCCCTACGTGTCCCCAGTTATGTACCAGGCATTACTCCCCTCCCCCATCTTTTGACGTAGGACTACGTCTTTCATTTCTATACCGGGGTGTAAAATCAAAGTTTCGAAAACGAAAGCGTTACGCCGGAGACCGAGATTTTGAGCGTTAATAGCTCCTAAACAACTGAACGAAATGGTATGATAAACACTTCATTCGAAAGATAAAATGTCTACGCGCTCTATACTTGTTACTTTTTGATCCAAAAACTTGTTTCAATAGCCTCAAAATTGCTATCAAAACAGGCTATTGAAACCACACCAATCGGTATAAAAGCGAGTGTCGCTCGGAAATCCACTCAGTTATGATTGCGCAATGATCGAGATACCATCGGTGGAATGAATGGATGTTTCCCTAACACGGACTTCAAAACCATGGAGCCAGGGGAAATCGGCATTGCAAAATAGATACAAGCACCGGGTACTTTTGTACTCGTTTGCATTTCTGCAAATCGGAATGTTTCCATATCACAGACTTCAAAACCATGGAGCCTGGGGAAACTGGCATTGCAAATGAGATGCAATCAACGGGTACTTTTGTACTCGTTTGCGCTTTTGCAAATCGGAATGTTTCCCTTACACAGACTTCAAAACCATGGCGCCTGGGGAAATCGGCCTTGCAAAATAGATACAAGCAGCGGGTAGTAGTTTTAGTGCTTCCGTGGCCGAGTGGTTAGCGTCATAACTAACATGCCGGGTGTTCGGGTTCGATTTCCGTTCTGGTCGGGGGAATTTTTCGTCAAAGAAATTTCCTCCGACTTGCACTGTGATCACGCGTATTCTATAGAGCTTGCCACTCAGAATGCATTGCAAGGCGTGATATTTGGCATAGAAATCTCAACTAAGTACTAATAAAAATGACGCAAGTAATACTACGTTGAGACGGCGAAGTTCCTCTAGGAACGTTAGTGCCATTGAAGAAGAAGAAGAAGCGGGTAGTTTTGTACTCGTTTGCATTTCTGCAAATCGGAATTTTTCCCTACACAGACTTCGAAAACATGGAGCCTGGGGAAACTGGCATTGCAAATGAGATGCAATCAACGGGTAATGTTGGACTCGTTTGCGCTTTTGCAAATCGGAATGTTTCCCTTACACAGACTTCAAAACCATGGCGCCTGGGGAAATCGGCCTTGCAAAATAGATACCAGCAGCGGGTAGTAGTTTTAGTGCTCCCGTGGCCGAGTGGTTAGCGTCATAACTAACATGCCGGGTGTTCGGGTTCGATTCCCGTTCTGGTCGGGGGAATTTTTCGTCAAAGAAATTTCCTCCGACTTGCACTGTGATCACGCGTATTCTATAGAGCTTGCCACTCAGAATGCATTGCAAGGCGTGATATTTGGCATAGAAATCTCAACTAAGTACTAATAAAAATGACGCAAGTAATACTACGTTGAGACGGCGAAGTTCCTCTAGGAACGTTAGTGCCATTGAAGAAGAAGAAGAAGCGGGTAGTTTTGTACTCGTTTGCATTTCTGCAAATCGGAATTTTTCCCTACACAGACTTCGAAACCATGGAGCCTGGGGAAACTGGCATTGCAAATGAGATGCAATCAACGGGTAATATTGGACTCGTTTGCGTTTCTTCAAATCGGAATGTATCCCTAACACGGATTTCAAAACCATGAAGCGTGGGTAAATTGGCATTGCAAATGAGATGCAAGCTGCGAGTACTTTTGTACTCTACTATACTTTGTTTGCAAACCGGAATGTGTTTTCCCAACACAGATTCCGAAACCAATAAGTTGGGAAAATCGGCATTGCAGATCTTGGCAGTACTTTTATACTCCCATGTATTTTTACACTTCGGAAATGGTTTTGCTAACACGGTCTACAAAAGCGGGTACAAATGCAACGCTTTGGCTCGGTTATTCAAGACTGCATATCCCTTAATGTCACTGGCTCACTGAACCTTCGAGCATACCGTTTGATGATTAGGCAAAATGTTGATAACTATTTGCTGCGATAACCAGTACCATTATGCATGAATTGACCTAAATTAGAATTTGTTTGCAATTAAATTCGTAAATTGTTTCATTCATTCACTAGTTTAATCAATACATGCGAAAGATAGCTCTGCGCAGCGGCGATATCGTACCCAATGAGGAACATCCGAGGTGCGATTATTGCTAATTGAAAAAACACAAATGATTACTAAGCCAACGGCAGTCCTACGTCAACCTTGCGGTTATATCATAGGTATAACCCATCCATAGTTTTTTATGGAAATCCTGCCGCAAATCGTAGTTAATCTGTGTATAACGGAGATTGAGCACCTTAATAAAATGTTATTTCTATTCTACTGCTTTTCTATATATTACTAGCTGACCCGGCAAACTTCGTCCCGCCCAAAATTTCTTTTTTGTTATCAATACCTTCAAACATTCACGTTTTCTTACTATGAGCAAGTTTATGGGTCCATTCGCAGAACTGTACATTGATTGATCTGCTATTCGACCCCGTTGAGTTTACCTTTTACTATAAAATTCCTAGTATTTCTAACAAAACTCATCATTATTTTTTTTTTTATAAATTCGTTTATTTTTACAGGCTCAGTTACATAAGTTAAAAGGAGCCGAAATCTTAAATATATTTTTAAAACTATATATATGAACAATTTTCTTAAATCTATGGTTAGTAATGTGGGAAACCGATCACTCGCGGTGGACTCGAGATTAAAAGGGTGACATGTTTTTCTTCTCAGGAAAAGGATGGGGTATAAGGAAATTATTACAATGTTGATAATCACACACACTCAATTCTTAAATCTATTCGTACATCTGTTGTGAATTTACATTCAATTCTCCTGTTTATAGCAAGCGGACCAATTACTCACAAAGGAAGAAATGGAGGGTATAAGGATATAAGGATAATCACACACGAACATCGATAGATTTAAGGAAAACATATATTTGGGACATGTAATCAAGGTCTAACCGAGCCAACACATCTCTCACCGGCACATTGGGCTGCCTTCCTCTAGCCCGAAGGGAGTTCTCTAAATTCGATCTGGCAACAAGATACACCTCACACGACCAAACAACGTGTTCGATGTCGTGGTAACCTCGGCCACAAACGCAGATATTGCTGCCGGCCAAATTGAAACGAAAGAGTAGCGCGTCTAACGAACAGTGATTGGACATGAGTCGGGAGAAGGTGCGAATAAAGTCCCGACTCAAGTCCAGACTTTTGAACCATGGTTTGAGGCTAACCTTAGGGATAATCGAGTGAAGCCACCGGCCCAATTCATCTTCGTTCCATTTGCGTTGCCAGTTAGCGATGGTATTTTTACGGACTAAACAGGGTGTCGACTACCTTGAAAATCCTTGAAAATCAGGGAATATCAGGGAATTAAAATAATGTCAGTGAAGATCAGAGAATATCTGGGAATTTCTACATCAATCTGGAAAAACTTAAATTCCGTCATTTAGAATTTTTGTTATTGCAGTAATTAGAAAATTTTGATAACACCAAGAGCTATGAAGGTATAGCTAGGCTTTGATAAAATGAATTTCATGATGATGTTAGACTGTGCCACGAATTCTAAAGCTGAGAATTCTGAGCTCGATGAAACTTCGCAAGCTATATTTTGTCGTTGGTTTCGACGAGTCTTTGAACAAGACTACAAAGAGGCTGCAGTTGCATCTGAATATCAGATTTTGGAATGAAGATTAAATGGAGGTGATAAATCGTTACATGACGTCAATGTTCTCGGAACGTTCTCAAGCATCAGAGATTAACTTGCAGCTTTTAAAGAAGGTCTGGGAATTATATATTTGAACAAACCTACCAACGTGAATTGGACATATTTCGCGAGCTGCAACTGAACTTTTACAAAGGAGAAGAAAAACTCTTGAATCTGGGTAGCTCCGGATTCATCAATAGATTGATGGATTAAAAAACTCGCCAAAATTTACGACAGACAAATCTCTAAATTTCGTCTCGGATGCGGAGCTCTGGTTTTAAAGCTTTCGAAGCATTAATACATCCTTGATCTTGCCGTCATTGATTTCGATCAAAAAAATAGCTGAAAAAACGATTCGTAAAACTTGTGACTGTTGATTCTTGTGACCTTTTTAATATTTGACGGATTTTGGACGTATCAGTGGAGCTCCAGCAGACTTAACACTAAAACAATATTGATAGCAAAACCAGCAACAAGTTTGCTCACTATAATCCGGAAAATAAACGACTGGAGCATTTTTGGAAATGATAGGTTTACGGAACCTTTTAACCAAAATGGTCTTCTGTCTCTCGTGTGGAAACTCCAACGTTGAGAGAGCTTTTCCATTGATACCGAATGTTTTGAGAAAACATTTGTGAGGAAACGTTTATGCGACAAGTTTGCAATGGTATGCTTCACTCTGGAAGGATGGCCTCAATAAAAATGTTGAGCTAGTTAATTCAACGAGTTCAAAATTCTCATTCTCTTTATCTAGAAGACAAGGAAAGTTGAAAGAAATAAGAAAATGTTGGAAAATGCACAGAAGTCCGAAAGATTGCAATAAAAAGTGGTTCGTTCAAATCGTAACAGTTTCGTGAAATTGATCCGAATCAACATGAAAATGACTCATTCTGTACTAGTGTTTAAGGCTCCTTCATAAGAACTTTGAACTGTATTAATAAAAATATTTTTTTATCTTTTACGACACTTCTCTGTCGTCGTTTGACTTATTTAAAAATCACAAACAATTTTTTCATTGGATGATACCGACAGACGTTCTTAAATTTCATTGTTTAAATATCTTAGAAACTATAGCTAAAGTATTAGTAGTGAATTTGATTACTGGTCTTCATCTGGATTTTATCAGGGAATTTTTGTTCGAGTTTTGAGTCGACACCCTGCTAAAGAGTAAAATTCATTGAAGGCGATTTGACGCTGATAAATATCGCCTTCAATCGCACCTACCTTTGCTAATGAGTCAGCCCTCTCATTACCCGGAATTGAGCAATGAGAAGGGACCCACACAAAGGTAATGACATAACAGCGTCTGGATAAAGCACTCAAAATTTTTCGTATTCTCTCAAGGAAGTACGGCGAGTGCTTTTCCGGCCTCACTGAACGGATAGCTTCGACAGAGCTAAGACTATCCGTTACAATGTAATAGTGTTCAACAGGTCGTGAGGCGACGCTGTCCAGCGCCCAATGAATTGCTGCCAATTCAGCAATATACACTGAGCAAGGATTCTGAAGACTGTGTGAGGTGCTAAAAAATTCGTTGAACACTCCAAATCCTGTGGACTCATTTATAGTGGACCCATCAGTAAAGTACATATTATCACAATTGATACCCCTATATTTTTCATCGAAGATCGTTGGAGCGATCCTCGATCGTTGGTAATCTGAATATCCATGGATATCTTGCTTCATGGACAGATCAAAATGCACAGAGGAATTGATGTAGTCAGGGAAACAAACACGGTTGGGAATATACGAAGAAGGATCAACCTGCATGGAGATGAATTCATGATATGAACTCATGAATCCGGAGTGAAAATTTAGCTCGATCAGCCGCTCAAAATTTCCGATCACCAATAGGTTCATGACCTTACACCGGATGAAGAACCGAAGAGATAATAAATTGAAGCGATCTTTTAGTGGGAGTAGGCCTGCCAAAACCTCGAGACTCATGGTATGCGTTGAGGGCATACATCCAAACGCAATACGGAGACAAAGATACTGAATTCGCTCGAGTTTAATTAAGTATGTTTTGGCAGCTGATTGAAAACAGAAACTGCCATACTCCATCACTGAGAGAATAGTTGTTCTATACAACATTATAAGATCTTCGGGATGGGCTCCCCACCAGGTGCCGGTAATTGTACGGAGAAAATTTATTCTTTGTTGGCATTTTTTACTCAGATACCTAATATGGGCCCAACAAGTACATTTGGAGTCGAACCAGACCCCAAGATACTTGAATGACATAGCATGAGTGATCGGTTTACCCAAAAGTTGAAGCTTTGGTTTTGCTGGTCTATGCTTCCTAGAAAAAACGACCATCTCTGTTTTCTCCGTGGAGAATTCGATCCCTAGCCCAATGGCCCAGGTTGAAAAATTGTTCAAAGTATCTTGTAAGGGTTCTTGTAGGTCGGATTCTGTTGATCCTACGACAGAAACCACTCCATCATCTGCAAATTGTCTTAGGCTGCAATTTTGTGTAAGGCAATTGTCGATGTCGCTTACATAGAAGTTGTACAAAAGGGGGCTTAAACATGAGCCCTGGGGGAGGCCCATGTAAGAGACCCGACTTACTGCCGAATCTCCGTGAGAAAAATTCAAATGCTTCTCACAAAGCAAGTTATATAACATATTATTCAATAGAGGCGGCAGACCCCGAGAATGTAATTTGTCTGTCAAAACCTCTATTGAAACAGAATCAAAGGCCCCCTTTATGTCCAAGAATACTGAAGCCATTTGTTTTTTTCCGGCGTAAGCCATTTGAATTTCTGAAGAAAGCAACGCAAGACAATCATTCGTCCCCTTGCCCCTGCGGAACCCATATTGTGTATCTGAGAGTAGGCCATTCGTTTCAACCCATCGATCAAGGCGAAACAAGATCATTTTCTCCAACAATTTCCGTATACAAGACAGCATTGCTATTGGGCGGTACGAATTGAAGTCGGACGCGGGTTTTCCGGGTTTTTGAATAGCTATAACTCGTACTTGTCTCCAATCATCTGGAACAATATTATGCTCCAGAAACCGATTGAATAAGTTCAACAAGCGATGTTTTGCCACATCAGGGAGATTTTTCAGCAAGTTGAACTTAATTCTATCCGATCCCGGAGCAGAATTGTTACATGAAAGGAGAGCAAGAGAGAATTCTACCATCGAAAACTCGGAATCAAGATCGCACCTATCTTGTGGTATATCTCGAACAATTTTTTGCACAGGAGCGGAATCAGGACAAACCTTCCGTGCAAAATTAAAAATCCATCGATGTGAATATTCCTCGCTTTCATTTGTTGAAGAGCGATTTCTCATGTTTCGAGCCACTTTCCATAATTTTTTCATTGACGTTTCTCGTGACAAACCTCCCACGAAATTTCGCCAATAAGCACGTTTTTTCCCTTTGATCAAGTTTTTAAATTGATTTTCAAGGTCCAAATACGATTGAAAATTTTCAATGGTTCCACGGTTCCGAAAAGCTTTGAATGCGTTCGATTTATCCTGATAAAGCTTGGAACATTGGCTATCCCACCATGGATTGGGAGGCCTTCGACGAATAGTGGAGCCTGGGATGGGTTTCGTTTGAGCGCGAACCGCGCTGTCATAGATCAAACGAGAAAGGAAGTTATACTCCTCCAATGGAGGTAAACCATCTCTGGAATTGATGGCTAGAGCAATCGCGTCCGCATATTTTTTCCAGTCAATGTGTCTTGTGAGGTCATATGCCATGTTTATAGATTCAGAAGAATTCGACCCAATGGTGATGGAAATTTTGATTGGCAAGTGATCACTACCGTTGGGGTCCTGGATTACATTCCACTTGCAATCTAACGATAGTGAATTCGAGCAAAGCGAGAGGTCAAGAGCACTTGGGTTAGCAGGAGGTTTAGGTACACGTGTTGTTTCCCCAGTGTTCAAAAGTGTCATATTGAAGCTGTTACAAAGATCATATATCAACAGTGAACGATTGTCGTCGTATTGTTCCCCCCAGGCAGTTCCGTGAGAGTTGAAGTCTCCCAAGATCAATCGTGGCTCAGGAAGGAGTGAGCACATGTCAACAAGTAGCTTGCGGCTAACCGCAGCTCTCGGAGGCCAATACAAGCTGACAATACAGAGGTCTTTGCCTCTGATGTTTGCATGACAAGCAACAGCTTCAATCCCTCCAATAGGTGGAAGGTCAATTCGAAAAAATGAGTGGCACTTATTGATCCCCAATAGCACCCCTCCGTATCTGTCATCACGGTCCAAGCGTATAATATTAAAATCGTGGAAAGAGAGATCATCTCGCGAAGAAAGCCAAGTTTCGGACAGAGCAAAAACATCACAATTGAGCTTATGAATTAAAAATTTGAATGTATCCAATCTAGGGATAAGACTACGACAATTCCACTGTAAAACAGTGATATCTCCGACCTCTCTATTTGAATTAGACATCAAGAGAGATAATCATTGCAAGGAGGGGCCATGTTTGCATCAATTGTTGCAAAATTGTCTTTAATACTGGAAGCATTGATATGACAAGGGTTCTGATGGAGTCGGAAACATTAAAGCATGTGAAGATTTGAGCCACAAGGTCAGTCAACTTTATAAATCCCGATTGGGAAGTTGAACTTGACGGTAAAATAGGGACAGTTGGGGTTTTTGATGTCCCTTCGAGTGCTGGGTCGTTCGAAGGTGAATTATTCCCACGGAAGCCAGGAGGAACCTGATTTTGCTTGTCCGCTGCACTCGATTTTTTAGGCATGCTAACATAGGGTATAACCGGAGGGGCTTGTCCTTGAACTTTGGGAGTGGTCACATTTTTGCGCCGGGGATTCCCTTGGAAGATGTACGGTGTGCCCTCGTTAGCTGTATCCGCTTCCATTTCGTCAACTGGCAGCGAAGCGAAGACATTGTTTGCGGTTAAAGGTTGTTGCTGTTGGGCCAATGGAGAAGCGCCCTTCAAAATTTCTGCAAAAGTGCGCTTCGAGCGTTCCTTTAAAGAGCGCTTCTGCTTCTCCCAGCGACTCTTGTAAGTTTCACAAGCCGAGAGCACGTGCGGAGTTCCTCCGCAATATGGACACTTTTGCTCAATCGCACTGCAGGATTTGTCCACATATTGCTCTCCGCAAGTGGCACAGCGCTCCTTGTTGGCGCAGTAAGCTGCTGTGTGACCAACTGACTTGCATTTCAGGCAAGTCATGGGCTTTGGCACGAAGAGTCGCAGCGGTAGCCTCAATTTGTCCACCATAACGTAGTCAGGGAGGGCGGAGCCAGCAAAAGTGACTCTAAACGAGTCGGACGGCGTAAATTTCGATTCTTTCCCTTCCTGGGAGACTTTGCCGAGTTGTCGGCATTCTAAGATTTTAACCTTAATCAAAGGCAGCTTTTTAAATCTGCCATCTCCTTCCATAATTGATTTGCACGTCAGACCCGTTTCGGTTATCACCCCCGAGATTTCTACGTCATGGGAAGGCACGTAGACACGATATTCCAGGGTAAACCTCTGGTCGACGACAATACCGTTTGCGTCTTTCCGATCAGCCACGACAACACGCAGTTTGGTCGGTCTAACCTTCGTAATTTCTGTCACGGAGGAGTATCTTGCCAGATCTTTCATGATCTGAATAACATTAAGTGCTTTTCCGTTTGGCTTAGGCCTGAAGAAAACAACCCACGGACCAGTTCCAGGTGCATCTTCAGGATAAACCTTGACACGTGAAGAGAAGACAACAGGAGGAGAAGGAGATGACGAGGATTGAAGGGGATCGGGGACAACAGGATGGGGAGGCGAAGTCTGAGCTGAGGTAGGAGCGAGGGGGGTTGGAGAGGAGATATTTGCAGGTTTTTTAGAGGGGGGCTTGCTAGAGTTAGCAGACTCGTCCCCGGACGAAACATCCTCTGATGTAGGAACGCGTTTAAGTGTCTTCGCTGTTCCTTTATTAATTTTATCAACCAGAGGGGAGTCATCATCAGAGATCTCCATATCTGGAGATCCTCCCCCTCCTTCTGCCATTCTGTAATTGGTACTTATAATCTAATATTTTGTTTTAATAATAATAATAATTAAAAAAAAATAAAAATAAAAAAAAATCTTATATCTTATTTATTTCTATTCACCACAATGCACCCCAGTGCTGATGAACTGGCAACCGCTGCTTGCTTCTCAATCGGAGCGCTCGGCACTATCACACACCACTAAGAAGTGATGCTCTCCTTCACACTGCTGTAAGTGAGCAGCGAATCGCGCTGGTATTGTGTGCGTGCAACTGAGCACCGATGTCCGACTTCGATTGCGATGGCGACAAATCGGCGAAAACTGAAAGCCGGCTGGCCTTGCCAGGCTTTGATGATTCTGCTTTTCTCACTAATTCCGAGTTCACACTGCGTTTTACGATATCTCGAACAGTTCGAAAACGCGCGAAAAAAGCACACCCGGGCGATAAAAAAAAATAACAGCCAACGGTAACCGAAAACAATGCTTTAACGGAGACGCTCACAGCACATGACCGGTTACTCGAAGCTTATGCCGAAGAATGAACTCATCATTATAATATCAGATTATTTTCAGACATAATTCTCGTTCAAGATTTTTCAACCACTTGCAAATAACATGTTTCTCCGTTAAATGGAATAAATGTTTTACACAGAAAATATGATAGAATAAAGACAGCCCTAAATCGGATAATTCTTTCCTCGAGTTCTGCTCTTATCAACACATCCGACGATCCTTTTTTTTTGGTATAGATAGAAGAAGATATAGAAGTGCGTTTCATCACATTAAATTCCATTTCCAGTTTCGAACAAAGATCAATTTCGCTAGCGCAAACATCAAATGGACTAACAGCACTTGTATGTAATTGTAGAACATATGGGAATTAAATTTTCCGAATTTTCCTTCAAAGTTTTCCGAAAATTTTCAATTGTCATTTTTGGTTGGAATATTTTTGGTTGAAATATGTGTAATATTTTTATGGGACCCCCTCTTCATTCCAAAGGAGGGAGGGGTGTCATACCATTATAGAAACATTTCTCATACCCAAAAACCTCGAGTTATGCAGAAGTTGGTGTTTCGTTTGTCTGGCAGCCCCCCTTGGAGGAGTGTATTCACCATAGAAACGTTTCGTGCCCCGTAAAACCTTCACATGCCAAGTTTGGCTCCATTTGCTTGATTAGTTTCCGAGTTATGCAGAAATTTGTGTTTCATTTATATGACAGCCCATCCTTATAGCGCGGAAAGAGTGTCTAACCACCATAGAAATACTTCTTACATCCTAAATTTGGTTTCGTTTGCTTGATTAATTCTCGAGTAATGCAGAAATTTGTGTTTCATTTGTATGACAGCCCACCCTTAGAGAGCGGAAGGAGTGTTCAATACCGCAAGGCCATTCTAGGCACAATCCTGTCTAGAATAATCAGACGATATGATATTTTACAAGCATAAATAGCTCTTCCTTCGTTTCAGGATATTTTTATCAATGTGGACCAAAATTTAACCTGTTCTGTACAAATGGCCTCGATAGAATCAATCTAGATAAGCGGATCATCAACTGCCGCTCTTTCATTTCATTGTCGATTGCGCGGAAACGGCTGCATTTTTTCAAACGTTGAGCCCCTCATCGGTCCTTAGAGGTCGACACTGAGCAATTCGTTAGATTAAGTGGGACTGACAGTTACAAAGTAGGCAAATAAAAAGTATATGGATTTGTTTTGTTATTCGTAAATTCGTTACAAAACGCGACCACTTTCTGGCTATTTTCTTGGTATACAATAAATATCTTTGGGAGCTGGGACATACACTGATTTCATGCAAGCGCTCTTGATGAGGGCTGAATAGAAAGCGCTGCAAACCATTTTTCGACATACTGTTTAAAAAAAGGCAAGTTCGAATTATATTTTTGAAGTCATTGCTCGGCCATTTTTTATTGGAAGCAAAAATGCGAACTAAATGTGCTTCTCAGAAATCGGATGGATTCGTCAAGCTCCATTACTGATTAAGCTGACATCCGTTACTTATAAGTAGACCACCAAAGTTAGGGTCTCTCCATCCCAAGTTACAAATGATACTATCTTATCAACGGATTCAATTTTGCTTGGACATTATCTTCCCTCTCCCATGGAGGAAAGTTTCACCGGAAGCGCTCGAGACGGTCGCATATGTTTGTAAAATAAACCGTTTTCCCACTTGCTGCGACCACCGTCTGTCGGTCGCGATAGCATGCCGCGAATATATTATCCGCGGCATCTTTTTTTACTAGCCCCAACAGTGCGCTGGACTATATCTATTTTCAATTAGTAACGGGGCAAGGAGAGAAGGGTATTGAAAATGACCTTCCATATACACGCAATCTTCGCCCCCCAGAATCTTTCCAATCAAAGACTGATTGTTAAAAAAAGATATCGACGCAAAACCCATCTTCAGTTTGACGTCTCGCGGGAAATTAGAAATATCCGCTCTGTCCCTCCCATGGCAGTCAAGTGAATGAAGGGCTAGCAGCCAAGCACCAAAACATGCGTTGATGTGTCCCCGCGGCGGCCACAAGTGAAGAGGGGAAGCCGATGATAATGCTGGAAATTGCCTCACCTGGATGGCGAAGATTACTATCAAAATCACGATCCCATTTTGTGTGATCCGAGAATTACACGATGCGACAGTGAAAATTGCACTGACAAAATGTAGTATAAAATTTGTTTTATTTAGAGTTTGACCGCGCAAAATTTACAATTTCTTCATGAGGAAATGAAGCAAAAAAATCAGTAAAATTATAATACATTATGTTTGTAGGTTTTTTATTAAAGTTTAGAGAGAAAAATAGTATGAACTTTCGAATTTTTAGTTGAATACCTCGCATCATTTTCTGCACAGTGACATTGTCAAAATTATCAAAAAAATAATCCTAATTATCTTCTGAAGACT
Organism: Toxorhynchites rutilus septentrionalis; assembly: GCF_029784135.1. Lineage (NCBI taxonomy): Eukaryota > Metazoa > Arthropoda > Insecta > Diptera > Culicidae > Toxorhynchites > Toxorhynchites rutilus. The sequence continues at coordinate 295,612,709 of NC_073745.1, read as the reverse complement.
TCTCCTTGTAAAGATGTCCATTTATTGTTGCTCCAGTGATGAAAACCTTTGTTTTCTTTCCACATATGTATGTGAAGATAAATTTGGATTAACCCGGAGAATCACACCCTTACGTTTAGCAAGGTAATATTTTTGTCCCGGGGTTTGTCCAAAGACTATTTTACATATGTTTCATCGTCCATCGAAATACATCCAATTGGTCATAATTTGATCTTAGTAATACATACAATTGGTCAGAATTTGATCTTACAGTTCTCTTGCACGATTTTTGGTAACCGAACTTCACTATGCGCCGTAGTGAAGCTTTTCGTCAAATCAAGTTCATAGATCCCAGAATTATGTCGGACTACCCTTATGCACGTAGTTTCCGGTCATATGTTCCACATTCAGTTTTCTTTTCACGATTCAACGCAAATATTTCCTAATAACGTTTGAGCACGGTATTACAGTCGATTTTGGGAATTCGAAAGCCTTCGCGTCCATTCCTGATGACCAGGTTGGATTTTCAACGTGAATGTGCAGAATTTTTTCACATCTATCACATCAACATAGTCTTGGATAACTTTTCAACGTGTGTATCAATTCTGGTGAGAATTCCACCACTAAATAACAATTCTTCCAGGTCAAAGCACTGTCATTAGTTTTTTGACATGTCAACTAGAGACGCTGCAGTAACTAGAAAGAAGCGGCCAAATATTAACTGGAACAGACTTCAGATGGTTGGTGTACTTGCTATAATAAATAACCGTGATTTATTTGTAATTTCCATAGTACCTCGAATATCTTCATTTTCTTTTCTGTTTGGGTGAAGCTTCTCCACCGCGAAAAATGAAATCTGATGGTTACACTTGACTACACCACACAACCCGCACGCAACACAACTCAACACTACGGAATAAGCAGTAATGACTACTGGGTTTAAACCTTCCGTCTGCCGTCATTGAAACACTTTTCTGCATCATCAAGTGCGACAAGGCAAACGCAGTCAGCTATGTATGAAGCAATCACTACTACTAATGCACTGCCTTGTGTAAAACTGATATTTGAGGTTCATAGTTTCCTGCTGACACAGCCGATGGAAACGATAGAAAACACACACACACATTATTGTTGATTGAACAGGTAGCTCACTTAATCCCATGTGGCATCTGTTTAGCCTTTCGGTGTGAAGCGAATTCGGTTTATACTCTAAGCCAGCGGTACTCAACCTTTTTTCAGAGGGGCCACAAACACGTGTCAGTCATGGTGTTGCGGGCCGCAAAAAAATTAAGAAGGGTGATGTTCAGGATACGACCGCACTGTTAACATAGAACTACGAAATTTTTACCGGCAACCATTAAAGAAATTTGATAATAAAACTCTTTACAAATATTGGATAACAATGGCAAGGGATGACAAATGAATGTTATCTAAGTAGTTTTTCAGTATCTCTTAGCCAAATTACATCTCCAACGCAGAAAGAAACATCTCAGAACACGCAGAACGACAACAGAAAATACGAATTGAATCTATTATTTGGTAGTGACGGAGACGAAAGCAATAGCATCGAAAAAAAAATTCCACCCAAGTGTTCTCCCAACGCTGCAAAATACTTTACATCAATTTTAACCCGGAACACTGATTGAAATCACCGAAATTGAATAATCGATTGAAAAGAAACACAAATCAGTCATTCACGATTTATCAGTCATCCAGCCACTTGCAGCCACGACAGCAAGGTTTTCCAATTGGTATTTCTCAAGGCCGGGTTGTTTGGTTTGGTCTTTTTCAAGGCTAGAAAATGAGCTGAGAAAGCTTAAAGCTTCTATAATTCAAAACAACATAATTATACCAATAAATCCAAACAAACCCTAGAATCAACAGAAGCTCTCTTCAACCGGTAATAAATACAAAATAGATTTTTAGAATGCATCGGAATTTCTAAAATAATGCTTTAGTTGAAATTTTAAGTGGCCCTGAAAAGGACCGATGGGTTTTTCGTAGTTTTGTAGACGCAGCTCAAGCTGATTGATTCATTCGTGTTCTCGCGAATGTAGACGCACTCAGTATGCATTGCGACATTTTTCTCGTACTACACACAGCGCAGCTCCAGTCGATTATATATTAGGTTGAGGAAAAAGTAATCCATTATTTTTGAGTTAAATTCAAAACTATTTTCAATATGCTTCGGATTGTCCGATTTGGATCAATTATGCACCGTTTTGTTGTAAAATTTGTTGCCTTTCTAAAGGTAGCTTCAGTCTCTATCACAGAAGTCTTAGTCCTTATTGGCGAAAAACTCTGCCAATAAATTTTTACAATTTTCTCTTGATCCCAATTATTATCACTATGGAAATTTTCCAAAGCGAGAAAAAGGTGGTAACCGCTTGGTTCCAGGTCAGGACTATATGGTAGTTGCTTTAAATCATCCCCATTAATTTCTCGGAATTGTGTGACCTTGTGTTGTCCTGATGGAATACAACGCCTCTTCTTTTGGCCAATCCTGGACGTTTCTGGTTAATCGCTAGCTTCCAACGGCCCATTTGTTGACAGTAGAGATTTGAATTTAGTCTGTTGCACTAAAAAAAATATAAAAAGAATTTGAAAAAAAAAAAATTTTTGAATAGTTTTTTAAATAAAATGAATTGCACGTATTTTACTGTTGCAGTATCGGCACCATGAACACCATTCACAATTTCAGCGGCCTGGCTTGCATTTTCGCCTTTATAAAAGGAAAAGTGTAAAATGTATCGAATTTTCTCTTTGTTGACCTCCATTCTTAACACCATGTAACTCACAACTGAATGAATCAAACAGAAAACAGCAAAAGAATTTTTTGAAGTGTGATATGTCACCTTTACAACGAGCCTAAACGAAACGAGCCTTGAAATTGTATGATCGATATTACGCGAGATATTGAACACTAAAGCCAGCTACCGTCAAAATAATGGATATTTTTTTCCGCGTCGGACTCACGAAAACGAAGATGTGTTTTTCATATATTGATAGTCGCAAATGTTGCAAACAAAACCGCATGCTGGTTTCTGACTTTATTAACTTCCGTGTTTATTTACAGGATAATTTTTAAATTCCTAAAATAATTTCATCACTGTTTTTCATGAATATAAATATACGATATCATCCTTACACTTAGTATTCAAAGTTAAGTTCTTCTGCAAACAGTTTAACATACAGACTGTTCTGTTACTCAATAGCCTACAAAATAGTGCAATGTTAATTCAAGGCTTTACAATTTTATAAAAATAGAAGTAATTCCAATTCTTACTCCGAGAAATGAGATGATGATAAAATAATTTAAATTGGTTGAAACTACGAATCCGCGTATTTAGTTCACTTGCTCACAATGATTCTCAATATATGATGAATTCAACAATTGTTCGAATCTCTTGTATTGTTTATCGTTGCCAAGGGGTTCTGATGAAAGGTGCGACAAATTGCAATGCATTTCGGTAACATGATTAAATCTCAATACTTTACAAAATCGAAGAAAAGGAATGAAAAATCGAATTTACTTGGAATTTTACATGAATAAATATAGGGTTGGGGAAAAAGAAATGTCGTATTTCTGATCGAAATTTGACGCTTTATTTAACATACTTAAAATTATCCAATTTAAGTCAAATATGTGGCGTTTTGTTCGCAAACTCTTTGCCATTTAGAAGGCAACTTCATTATCAACTAACCGATCTCAATTTTTGAAATCAAAGTTCATCAAATCAAATTAAAATATTTTTTATAGTTTATAAAATATTTTTTATAGTTTATATGGTCTCGAGACCACAGGCGCATCTTTTTTTTTGTATTTTTTCTTGAAAGCTGAGGTTTTCTTTACATAATATATTCGAAAATCTAAGATGTGTTTCCTTTCGTTTTCGAGTTACTGAATACTTGAGAATACTTCAGTTTTACGGTGACAATCCGTTAAAAAAAATTTAGACATTTTTCTGGTTTGTGACTACGGATCATTTTGAACAGATTTTTTTAAATTAAAACACTTCATGGAGATTATAAAGCATGGTTTGTTGGTAGAATGTAATGATACATATATACCCTGCTTCATTCATCTATGTGTTGACCAGAAAGCCAATGAATATTTAATCCAAGAGAAAACCAGTGAACCTGCAGAGTGCATTAAATCAGAAATACACACACTAGGAAGAACGCCGTGTGAAGAATATGTAACTTTCCTGGCTCTCCTTTGCATCTTTTGTTTCTTCTTTCACATCGCTCATCCGTGTTAATCTCGAGATGAAGGTTCCACGGGTTTCGCAATCAAGCAGAAACGCGAATCACGAATTACGAAATTGATGTTACATCCATCGCCCATCTCCAATCTTCCCCTATGCACTTGAGCTGCAAGAACGGATCAATGAAAGCTCCGAGATCACATAAAAAGAAATGAAAGTGCGCCCTTCCTGATTATATCTTCCATCTGGGGCGGAATAATATCAAAGCAAAAGACTGAAGGGGCTGCTGAAGTCAAACAGATGCTGATACTTTCAATGTTTCCTAATCAACCTTCCCATCTTTCGATCTCACCTGCACATATGGGAGGGCAGGCTCTCTTTACATAAATTGAAACATGACGTCGTGCGTCACTTGAAACGATTTTTTTCCTGTGTATAATGAGTGTATTACACTTTGTAGAACTGCATTCTGATCTGCGGAATCATTCCAGGAAATCCTGTTTTTTCTCTCTTCCCGTCGAATTACATTATGTAACATCAAGATTAAGATTAATAGCGTCTCCCCGGCTCTAGCGGCTGTGGCTGTGGCGTGGAGGACAACTCAATAAACTAATCTACTGCGCGTCACACATTACAACCTCCGGCGAAACGAGCGCGCTCATCCACCAAGAAGCCAATTTACTCAATTTGCTCCGATCACCATAAATCATAATTCTCCCACAGTGTCGTCTTTCGCTTTCGTCTGCGACTCCGGCCGGCCTTCGGAGTAGGAAACAGATGCGCGCGGGGCGGCAGCACTTTATGGTTGCTTCACACCTACCCGAAAAATGGCAACAGTCGTCGTTATTCTCGTTGTGTTCTACATTCTCCCACCGTAAATACACCCCCAACGAGCTACGCGAGCTAGCGGGCTAAAGTGAATTTTCGTTGACAGTTTCCAGCTGAGTTGCAGCGAGCACCGGCTTGATGATGATGTCTGCAGCTGTATTGCACGACGGACGACGTAATTAAAATCAATTAAATTTTTGCATTCACAATTTGTGGATTGAGTGTACGCAGCAAAAATGAGACACTAATCTCAGGAGAAACTGTCCGTGTGATTTGGTAAGACGTCGTTGATTGCATGTTTTTCGTTGTTGTTTATTTCAAAATCAAACGCGAGAGAATAACGGGTGTTAAATAAAAAATGAGAATTTTTTCAATCACATATAAAAAAAATATTTTTTTTCATCGATTTCAGTATTTTTTATTAATAACATAATGTATTTTCTTCAAAAAAATGTCAGTGAATGTTTGAGTAAGAGCCGTGGTCTGCTGTTCGACGCAACTTTGTCGCGATGCACTTACGTCCATTTTCCGGATACAATTCCGGATTCTTGTAGTCAGTTGCTTCGTGTCCTTGGCCCTCCAATTGTTTTTATACACTAGGGCACTGAGTGAGCCAAAAAAATCCTCTATTGGGCGGCACTGGGGCAAGTTTGTTGCGTTACGATCTTTCGGCACGAACGGTATCTTTTTCTCCTCAAGATACGCCAGCGTCTTCTTGGCGTTATGGGAAGACGCCTTGTCCGGTCAGAAGACGTACTTCCCATCCACGTGATGCTCGTTCAGGAACCGCAGCAGGATTTTATCGAGGCACTCTTCTCGATAGATTTGTTGGTAGATTGCCAGACCGCTCGGCTTAAACCAAGGCTTTGAAATGCCCCGGTCGGAAATGGCGATGTACAACATAACCTTTTTTCCAAACTTGTGCTTGAACTTGTATTTGGATGACTTGTCGCTGGAGTAGTTATTATCATTTCCTGGAATATGCGTTTTGGACAGCGGAAAATAGCTTTCGTCGTCCAGAACGAAAGACGTCCTGCGGTATTTTTGGTCATCCACCGACACTGTGATTTAACCGTCTCAATCTGCTCCTCCGTGTACTCCGGTGACCTCGTATGCTTCCTGCAGACGATTCCTTCCATCTTGAGGGTCCGATGGATCAATACGTGGGAGCAGCCATATTTCCGACCGGCGTCACGCAGGCTGGTTGCGTCTTTGTTGTCAAACAGCTTCTTTAACGATGTCTTCCTCTGCTTCGTCATTACCGTCACCGGACGACCACTTCCGACCTTCCGCTCTACGTTCAGGGAACCCAGGATACGATATACCGTACTGACAGGTACATTTTCTTCCTTAAAATGTGCCACCGTGAACTTTTTTCCTTGCTGGAAATGCGTTTCGTAGAACCGTACAATGCGTTCGCGGAGCACGTGCTGTTTCGACGCCATCTTTGCTTTGACTAAATTCAAACTAGCAAAACCAAACACACCTACTGTTTCTAGGGATCCCAAAGAGCAATTTTCTTGGAGAAAGAAAATTTTACGCTCTTTATTTGAGTTACTGAAAGGTATTGAAAAAATTCTCATTTTTTATTTAACACCCGTTAATTAAGATTTGAAGGGAAATGGAATTTTATGCGTTCGAGGTCTGCTCAAAAAATAGCGCGAATTTTGAATTTGCACAAATTAAGTATCTTCGATTCTAGATTTTTCATGTGACGTTATTTTGTTACTCATGTCTCTCACTTATGGCGACAAGTTCGGCCAAGCATTCAACAGAGTCTAACGCGAATCCCGACGCGAATAGAGTCTAACAGCTCCTTGAAATTTTAATGCAATTCGGGTTTTGGTCGAAATTGAGCCCAGTCAAACATTCATATATATTTTCTCATATCATTGATCTTCTTCAGTGAAATCTGTATTATAAAAATTTCTCACGTAAACTGTGAATGACCAAGCTATTTCCTATGATCGAACTTTTAAAGTTATGGAGTATGCATAGACCCTCATAGTTGGCATCTATAAAAATTGAACGATTCCATAATGGTTAAGATTTCATGATATGCGTAAATGATTTTTCACCAAATATAATTTTCTATACATTTTGTTATAGCTCAAGAACAGTTAGTTTTTAATTTCTTAATTTCATCAATTTCCACTAGTCGTCAAAAAATTGAGCCAGTATTTTGATAAAAATGTACGTGGATTTAGGTAGCTGGTTCGTAATATTTCAGGAGTTGATAGAGGATCATAATTGATGAACAAATTCTACGCATATGGTCAATTCTCAACTAGAGGTGTTGAACTTTTCTTGAGTCGAATTTTATGTCTTGAACTGACTCTCAATTTCCATATTTGAATTCCCGCACGATTTCACGAAATTCCCGATTCTCAAAAATAAAAATTTAATAATATTGAATCATAATATAATATTAGTATCATTGATTTATTAAAGCCGAATTGCGAAAATATTTCACATGGCCGCATGTGACAAAAAAAATGAACGGTGCGTTATTCAGCAACAGATTTAAGGTTAGATGTAGGGTTCAGGAGATACAGACGAGATTGTTTCTGGAATATATGCATCTAAGACCTGACGCGCTTTGAACTGAATTGAATTGAGTGAATATGAACCGTGAGTTTCGATATCAATCCCTCCTCTTGAAACTAAGAAAATTAAATCGTCTGCCAAAGCAGTGCTGACTGAAAATAAATTGTCGTTCAAGGGGTTAAAGAAATAATCGGAACTCAATTATTTCTTGTTAAAATAACGCTGGACAAAAATGCTTAGCAGGAATAGGGGCATATGAGACAAGATGAAGTAAATAACACTAAGTAAGTAGCACTTTTTCAATGATCCCGAATCTGACTCGTTTTTCTCTGAAATGTGTCCCATTTTTACTCCAGAACCTTGATTTATTTTAAGAACTTGTTTCGGCCCGTATGTTGAATCTACAGTTCGACTATCAACCATTATTTTTTCAAAGATGCGAATGTTTCTATTGGATACCATAAGAAAACCATAGTAAAAGAATGTGAATTAATACACTATGATCAGAAAGTACCTTTTTTTATTTAAACGTACCGTGCATGCGGGAACCAGTTTATTTGTTTTTCTTATGTTGGTACGATCTTAAGACGCACATCTGTTAGGTTTTAGTGCTATCCGATCATTAGTGTCTGCCGACAATTCAGAGATTTTGCATAATGATAACGCGCCATCACACCGAGCCCGAATTGTACTGAATTATTCGACCAAACATCAAGTAAATACCATCGAACAAGCACCGTATTCACCTGATATGGCCCCGTGTAACTTTTTTTTTGTTCTCCAAGTTGAAGTTGCCACTTCGTGGAAAGAGATTTCAGTCGATCAAGATGATTAAAGAGAATGCGACGAGGGAACTAAAGGCCATCCCTTCGTCAGCCTACCAGGAATGGATAGAGGACTGGGTCAAGCGTTGGCACATGTATGTTGCTTCAGATGGATCATGTTTGAGGAGCTCAAAAGAAAACGGGTGTAAGTGACTTGATTGATTTCTCTTATCCAACTTTCTCTTTAGTCAATATCTCAACTGCAAAAACGTTCCAATTTGAGTTTGCTATAGAATCCGACAGATTAGGTTCTGGCCTATCTTCCAGATAATCAAATACAGCTGGGAATGTGTTTGCAGCTATGTCGATGAAGAGAAATGGATGATGTCACTTACACCCTTTTCATTTTGAGCCTCTCATTTTGAAGGAGATAAAATAAAGGGCCTGGCCGGGTAAGGGAGTAAAAAGTGCCCCCAAACCAAATCACTAGCTGTATGGCAAATATTGTAAAGGATACTAAATAAGAAATTTTGGCGGTTTATTTGAACCCCTATGTGGTTTGTCGTAGGATCTATAGTGAAAAACGTACTTTTTCGTTTATTTCACGCCATCCTCAATAGATCCGAGATAAAAATTTGAAAAAAATACTGAATGTACATCTTACCACGGTGTATCAAGAAAAATTATCAAAAAAAATTTCATCAAAAATATTAGTACAAAAAAAATATTTAAATTCCGAAAAAAAATTTTTTTGGGCTTTAGAGATTCAGTACTACTCTAATTCATATTTAAATGTGCTCTTGCGGCTTTTCTAGATTGATAAATATCTTCAAACTGTTTTTTTTTCAATTATCTAATAATAAAAATAAAATAAAAAAATACACAGTACAAAAAAATGTTATAGATTTTCTGGCATTTCGAAATTTTGAAAAAAAAGACGGGTGGGTAATGTCGGGGACATAACCGGAGTGACGTAGGACTATACAAAGGGGACAGCTTTTGTTAAATATATATTTTAAATATATTGCTTCATTTTCTTCTCCTACGTGAATATCTACCTGAAAAATTGATTAGTTTACTGTTTACTCTTTATGAATATGTTGATGGTTCTGAAAAGAACCTTTGGTGTTGTGTTTTTGTTATCACTCGATATTCCCATCTTGTTCGGTTAAACCTTCCTGTTTAGCTATTGCGTTTGCCACTCGCCACAGCTTTCACAGTTGGAAAATTTCTTCCCATCCAGCTTGTGACATGTTGTTCAGTAAATTACATTTAATGCGACGTGCCGGAGAAACACTTTGCCACTCACTGAAACTAATTGTTGCCTTGATGAGCGCCGAACCGAAGCTGCTCTGTTCTTGATGCGGGTTTTCTGATTGTCGTGAGCAGCTTTGCAAGCCAACTCGAGCACTCCGACGGCCGAAACTCTATAATCGCTGTTAGGTATACTGGTGCTCCGGCACCAATCCGTTCGGCCTAGTTAACCTTGCGGAGCAATCAGTGAATGCGGCCAACAGGGAACTGGAGACCTGCACGGTTCGAGTGAGACTTTGCCTTTCCCTTAACTTGTCCTCCTTTGTTACGTCCACGATGCCGATGCCGTACAGCCACACGGGTTTACGGTTTGAAAGAAAATAAAATATTTTTTTGGGGTCCGCGTGTTTTATACTCTAGCGGTACACACTCATAGGATAGAGACAAATCGGCAGACTCAGCCAGAGGGGCGAGTCCAACGAGACGAACGAATGAGCGTTAAAAGGGAGCGATGGCAAAAAAATACATTCATTACGATTTGTTCGCTCGTTGGATTCACATGCAGGCTAAAAAGGGTCCTTTTCAGGATCACAAAATTATCTTCAATCTAAAGAGTTTATTGTTTTGTTATCACTCGATATCCCCATCTTGTTCGGCTAAACCTTTCTGTTTAGCGATTGCATTTGCCACTCGCCACAGCTTTCACAGTTGGAAAATTTCTTCCCATCCAGCTTGTGACATATTTTACAGTAAATTACATTCAATGCAACGTACCGAAGCGCCACTCAGTGTCGCATTGGAGGCGATTTTAACCTGTAATTGAACATTTGCGATGACAATGGTACAGTGTCGACTTTCAATGTGCGGTCATAATTTGGATCTCTATGTTTACAAAAATGTCCAACTAAATAAGTCGCATTACATGTCCGTCCAATTAGCTAAATGTCGAACTAATTGTAAATTACTGTACTTTCAATCTGGAAACAATTTAAGAGTTGGTGAAAATTGAATAATCTTGAAAGTCCCCAACTATCAATAAGCTCAGAACTACTGCCAAATTCACATACTCATCAGATCCTGGCAAACAAATTATGAAAACATCAATTTGTGTTTTATTATTATTTTGGATAATGTTTTAGAACGCATTGAACTTTATTTCCTAAACTCTTTTTTGGAAGGTTTAATGGCCCTGAAAAGCGCCTTGTTTTATGGAATGGTTCCAATTTAGAAAACTTAGTACTCGTGGTTTTGAAAAAAAAAACCATTTCGAACACCCTCGATGCCGCCTTGTTCTGGATTTGCCACCAAAGCAGTTTGTATAAAGAACAAACTTTTTTCTTCTGCTACCTGCTGCCGTTTTGCGATTGCGTTTGCCACTCGCCACTCGCTGCAACTGCCTGTTGTTGTCTTGATGTGTTCTGTTCTGAATGCGGTTTTTCTTATCGTCGCGAGCAGCTTAACCAGCCAACTCGATCACTTCGGCGGCCGAAACTATATAACGGCGGCTAGGTGGACTGGTGCCCTGGTATCAACGCGCTCGGCCTAGCTACCCTTGCGAGGAACTCCAGATCAACACGGTTCGAGCGGGATTTTGCCTTTCTCTTCACTTTTCCTCCTTTACCATGTCCAGCCATGGCTGCTTGGGTTGGTTTGTTGATGTGTTGTGATGCGAACCGATGTGGTGTACGGTTTGAATGAGAATGATCGTTACGGCAGCGGAGCGGGGATTTTTAAGCTGACTGGCTGGCTCGAGAATTACGCATGTGTGAGACTGCGACCAATGTTTCGTTCATTTTTTTCTTTTTCCTTTCCAATCGTGCTTCATTCTATTTCACTGCTGCTCTGGTTGCCCGTTTTGGTCGGTACGATTTGAGGAGCACAAAATGGACCAATCAAAAATAGGCACATAGTGCATTTTGACAATATTTCACAATTATTTAATTATTTATCTCAAGAAAAATTAAATGTTATTCGTTATGATAGATGCGTAGATATATTTCCTATCAATTGATGCAAAAACCTTTGCGATCTATTGAGAAATGCTCGAGTTATAAGCGTTCCAAATCTTGCATTTTTTCCTACTTGTTCAGTGCCTAGATTTCCATTTCACCCCCTATATCTTCCTGTTAGACGTAGTCCTACGTCAAAATATAACTTTGAGACCCACTCCTGCTCAAATTTTTATTTAAATGCGTTCGTATGTGTCTTTTTTCTACATGTGGCGTAATTTTTCCTGAATTTTTAAGAGCATTGTGTGACACAAAACTAATTTTCTTCATCGTCTGCATTATTATTTTTATTTTTTTGTAAATGATTATTTTATTGTATTCGTGGTTTTCAATTGAAAGATTAAAATAAAAAAAAACAAATCGGATTTGTGGTCTCAAAGTTATATTTTTTTTCATAATTTCGAAATGCCAGAAAATCTATAACATTCTTTTGTACTGTGTATTATTTTTTTAAATTATTTTATTTTTATTATTAGATATTTGAAAAAAAACCAGCTTGAAGATATTTATCAATCTAGAAAATCCGTAAGAGCACATTTAAATATGATTTAAAGTAGTGCTGAATCTCTAAATCCCAAAAAAAACATTCTAAAATTTAAATATTTTTTTAGTACTAAAATTTTTGATGAAATATTTTTTTGATAATTTTTCTTGATACACCGTGGTAAGATGCACATTCAGTAATTTTTATCTCGGATCTATTGAGGATGGCGTGAAATAATCGAAAAAGTACGTTTTTCACTATAGATCCTACGTCAAACCACATAGGGGTTCAAATAAAAATTTCTTATTTAATATCCTTTACAATATTTGCCATACAGCTAGTGATTTGGTTTGGGGGCACTTTTTATTCCCTTACCCGGCCAGGCCCTTTGCCTCATATTTAACTCTATTTTGTTTTATTTAAAAATCCCGGTACTTTCTGATCATAGGGTAGTATTGTGTTTTAGGCGTTATTACAAATCCAATTCAACTTTCAACACTTTCTAATTATCGGATTTTCAAGGCTGCTGGGCGTTAGCTAAAATCTTCATTTTTTTACGTTGCTTCGCTTCAAATTTCGAAACAAATTTTGTTGAAAACAAGAGTTCTTCATCTTGGTACATCGAAGAGAGAGAATTGTTGTATCTCGTGCGACGTTTTCATACGCTAACATACAGTATCATTTTAGATCGCAGAAAAAAACACTGAGCAAAAAAATCCCGACTTCATGAAGCGTTTCCCGACTTTATCCCGGGTGGCCACCCTGAATTTAGAAAGTACGTTACTTAGAACAATTATGTTACTCATTTGAAAGATAACAAAATTTTACGTAGAATACAGTGGTAAAACATTAAAATTAATGGAACCAAGTAAATTTTAGAGGTAAAAATGAAACCACAATTTTTGTGTTTTTATGAGTTTTTAGAAATTTCCAAAAATGCATGATAAACTGAATTGTTTTTATCAACCAAATTGAAGATCTCCAACCATTCTATAATTCTTTCTTTTCCACCACACTGTTATCCTTCTTGTTATCTTGCACTAATTAAAATGATTCACAACATAATTTTATGCAAAATCTCTCTCAAATGGAAGAATTGAATCGTGCAAAGCAGCGTATTTTTGGAATTAAAGTCAGTTTAAGGCAAAAAAAAACGGTCTGTCGTAGATAAGATTTGACCATAAGCGTGGGAGATTTTTTTCATCAAATATGATCACCTGAAATATTCCGAATCAGCTATCTAACAATTTGTATATAACATCGAGAATTTTGAGTGATTTTTTGAAACGCTTGAAACGCCTTGTATAGGATATTTACAAGTTTGCAGTGGGCAGATCTGACCATCGATTTGCAGTGCGTTCAATATTTCATGAAATATTCTTGATTCAAAATTCGATAGAGAATACTGTAGTAGATCTGTAGTAAATAGTTCTACTGAAACTTTCTAGGAATCAAATGGAAGCGAAATAACCAGATTGATTGGATTGTTATTGGGAATGTATTTTTAAAATTTATAGAAACTTTGAAAGCAAACCAAAAACGTTTTATCTTTTCTTCCAATGTCTTTTGTCTACAATTCATATACACATTAAACTAAAATATATACGTACGAAATCCGTGAACCAGAAATTTGTAGTTTGAAAATGCTGTATTTTTTGTCTTCATGTCATCATTTATATCGCAACTACAGGCGTTTCGAAATCGCTTAAAAATATCGACCCTTCACTCCTCAATTCTTCGTCAAATGAAGATCTAAAGATATTAGTGCATGCTTTCTACTCCATCTTTTCTTTGCTTGAAATTCTTTTTAATTGATAAAAAAAAATGTATGCACACAAAATTGTTCTGTTTGTTTTTGTGCGCTTCATAAACTCGAAAAGTTCGCCATTGATGGAGCTCATATTATGACATTAAATCCACTTCAAGGATTGTTGTTGCTAACCCCTCAAGAAGTTTTTAGATTTTCAGATGAAATAAGCACACTTCTGAAGTAAAGCTTGGAACGTAAATCAACTTTCTAGTACTGAATACTTATTCTATGTGGTAGCAACACGTTTCTTTGCATGTGTTGAAAAACAAAAAATAAACAAAGTATTACAAGTATTTCAAAATTAAACTCATATGAAACATATGCTTTGTTTTGCTACTCATTTCGCTGCCATAAAACCTCAATGTGCCACAGCAAAGCGTGGCAGGGTACAGCTAGTAAAATTTGAAATAAACTTGAATGGAATTCAAATTTAATGTTTGCGCAATTCAGTTATTTCCTCAATTATTCTAAGAAAATAAGGCAAAATGTCCACGTGGAAAACAGGGGGAGGAATATGAAAATGTACACGCTTGTCCACGGAAGGGGAGGGGGGAGTATAAAATCGTGTTTCTCTATCCACTTGGTATGTGGACAGCCCCTAAGAATATTCATATCTTATCGATACACAATTTAATGTTATAATATTATTTAAAATATGATATTTAAAGTAGAACGAATACTTAGAAATATCAGTTAGTCGGGAGGGATTTATCTCATTTATATTTTTTTATCATGATGAACTGCTCCTCAAATGAAGTACAAACATTGAAGCGTACGCACCTGTGGAAATTCTAATGGATCTATTTGTGTTTAAGGGAAGAAAGATGAACCAACCCGCACCCCTGCCGAAAGGTGTGACCTTATCGTGATTCTCCTGTCACTAATCCTGCCCTATCATGTCGTGCGATAAGAAAACCTCGAGCTTCACAAGTATGGTCAACGGTTGAGATTACCTTCTTTCTCCACCCCCCCTCCACCCAGTATGCCTAATTTGGTTTCATTTGCTGGATTAATTCTCGAATAATGCAGAAAGTTGTGTTTCATTTTATTTGTTTGATAGATAGCATAAGATTTTGCATCTTTTAAATTGCTACATAGCATACGGCTTGTTACTACTAACATAACACAAAAAATATAACAACAATACGATTAAATTATTAATAAAACATAAAAAGTTAAACTAAAACGATTATTAAAATTAATTCAGGTTTTTTTTTGCATTGCTTCTTGAATGTTGTGAATGATTTTTGATTTCTCATATAATTGGGAAGAGAATTCCAAAGACAAACTCTTCTTACAAATCATGTTTTCCCATATAATGCAGTGGTGTGTGTCGGTGAAACATATTTATTTAGTCTGTCACTTCTGAAAGGCGTCAATTTCTCATACAAATATGTAGGGCATTTTGTAGTGATTATTTTAAAAATCAAAATACAAGAACGAGCTTTGATAAAGTTGTGGAATGAGTAACCCAAAAGTTCGCTTTGTAAATTAGAAACGCTGTCCAGGCGGCTGAGATTGAAACCGAAACGAACACAAGTATTAAGTGCTACCCTTAGCCTGTCCAAAGTTTGCATATTAACCGAAAGCAAAAGAAAGTCACACGATATGAAGTATGGTAAAATGAAACTTTTAAAAACTCTAGGCTTAGTCTCTTTATTCAAGCAATAACCCTTTAATTTGAAACATCGCAAAGTAGCGTAAATCTTGTCACATTGGGACAAAACAAATTTATCCCATTGGAATTCGTCCTGAATTGTGAATCCTAGACTAGTGGCATTATCGACTAAACGTATTGTGTCGATAACAATTTTCAAATTTTCTATCTCTTGAAATAATCGATATAGCGCCTTTTTTCAAAGTTACGTTAGGGTCACCATGAAAAAAAACTGTTTTCTTGCTCTAACTTTCATATTTCCAATTCTACATACAAACTGTCTTGGAAATACTTTCATAACTTACTAATACAAACATTTTGCAATGCAGAACTTGTCAATATCTCAACTTCACTCAAAGTTATTGATATTTCCTCCCAAAAACACACTCTTTCCATTTGTTTGTCATTCTTTTTGGGGCAAACATAAAAAATGTTTGTTGACGAGATTTGAAAGAACGAATTTCAATCTATATAATATGTGATTTTCAAACCTATGTTATTTCCCGTGTTTGAGTAAATAAAAATTGAAATCATGAGTTTTTGGATGAAAACCCATCAATAACTTTGAGCAGGATTAAGATATTGACAAATTCTGCACCGCAAAATGTTTGTATTGGTAAGCTCTAAAAGTCGTACGAAGACAGTTTTGATGTAGAATTTTAAATATAAAAGTTAGAGTGAAAAAAACCCGTTTTTTCATGGTTACCCTAATCTAACTTAGATAGAAAGCGCTAAAAACAACTTTGTGGGAGATATTTATTCTTTAGATAAAAACTGTCTTCGAAAAAGTTGTTATATATGATAGAGCGCTCATTTTCATGTTATCAAAAATAGGGTGACCAAAACTGTCGTTGAAATAAAAAATCTAACTTTCTTATCTTTATAGATAGAGATAAACATAGTTTGACAATGTTGTAGCACCAGTTAATTTAAACAGCTTTGTAGAACAAAACTTTTTTCTATCTTTTAATATAATCGAATTAGCGCTTTTTTCTAAGTTGCATTAGGGTGACCATGAAAAAAACAGATTTTTTGCTTTAACTTTTATATTTCAAATTCTACATCAAAATTGTCTTGGTACGACTTTTAGAGCTTATCAATACCAACATTTTGCGACGCAGAACTTGTCAATATCTTAATCCTCCTCAAAGTTATTGATGTTTTTCTACCCAAAAATTCATGTTTTCAATTTTATTTTCCTTAAACACGAAAAATAACATAGTTTTCGAAATCACACATCATGTAGAATGAAATATGCTCTTTCAAATGCCGCCTATAAAATTTGTTTATGTTTGCTCCAGAAAAAATGACAAACAAATGAAGAGAGCGTATTTTTTGGGAAGAAATATCAATAACTTTGAGTGAAGTTGAGATATTGATACGTTCTGCATCGCAAAATATTTGTATTAGTAAGCTCTGAAAGTCTTTCGAAGACAGTTTGCATGTAGAATTTGAATTATAAAAGTTAGAACAAGAAAACAGTTCTTTTCATGGTGACCCTAACGTAACTTAGAAAATAGGCGCTATATCGATTATTTCCAGAGATAGAAAAAAACTTTGTTCTACAAAGATGTCTCAAATAACTGGGTTTACAACATTGTCGAACTATATTTAGTTCTATCTATAAAGATAAGAAAGTTATATTTTGTATTTCATCGATAAGTTTGGTCACCCTATATTTGATAACATAAAAATGAGCGCTCTATCATATGTAACAACTTTGTCTAAGACAGTCTTTGTCTAGAGAATAACTGTCGAGCTCTAAATGCTAATTTCCACTTAAATGCATCTCCTGGACCATTGTGCAATCCAAACGAAACCATTGCGGAAAATTGAAAAATGAAAATTTAACTTTAAGAGCACTAGCTCGAGTTTTCCGACGTTTTTCACTATACAGTGCGACGGCAGATGAAAATTTAATATCTTGTGAGTCATCGATTAGAGATTGGTTGATATTACTTGATGGGAAGTGTGCGAAAACGATCATTTTATTCACACCGTTTCGCAAAATTTTTGATTTTCTGGCGAGGGGTGAGGAAGGGAGATGAATCAAATGAGCGCCATTGTGGCAGCCACTCGTGGCTTCCTTCCCCCTTCATCTTAAGATATTGGAAATGTATAGACGGTTTAATAAGAGTCAGGAATACGTGTTTTAAGTAAATAAATAACGGAATCTAAATATTTTTGACTACGGATCCATATTTCCGTAGCGATCATACAAATCCATAGATCTGGCATCTCTGCCCATGAAGGGGCGATCAATCTCACGTCAACAGCAGCAAAGTGAATAACAGTTTTTCGTCTTAAACAGCCAACAGGCCTTCAACCTTGTGAGAGTTTTGCTGGCCGTGCGAAATATTTTGAAGATCAATGATCGAACCCATTGCTACCCTGCTTCCCTCCGGGGCCCGATCCACCTGTTTGACAGCAAATTGAAACGAACCCCCTTTTTGATTGTTATCCACAAATACACACGAGCAATCAAATCAGCTAATTTTGCGTAATGGCTGGGGCTAAACAAAACGGGATGCCCAAAATAAGGCACAGGCTTAGGTTGGATTTCGCGTATTTTTCTCCATCTCTCGCTGTCGCCGCCTGCCGTAAACATATATACACAAACCGTGATCATACCTGATAATATGAGTCGGCCATTTTGAGATTGTAGTTCCGCTTCGTTCCTCGCTAGCTCTGTGGAGGAGCTGCAGTCGTCCGGGCTAACAAAAATTCCTTCGGTTCTCAGGCCCTCGCTATCGTTACAAACTGCACACACAAACACCAAATTCCTTCACACTTTCCGGGGCTTTGAGCAATTACTCTCCGTACGGGACAGGAGGGATCCTCACTACGGGGAGCGACAAAATCGAAACACCTGAACACTTTTCCTCCACACACAACAGTTGTCACTTCAGCTTCTGGTATTCACACAATCGCAGCAAACACACCAACAATAAATCAACCTCAAAATTGTTTGGACATGATCGCGTACACTCGGAACGGCAGCTTAATCGCTGCAAAACACCATATATATTCGCCAACAAATCGAACGTGAATCACTTAATCCAGTTGTGGCCGCTGGCTCTATTTCGCGAAGATGGTGCTACACAGATCGCGGACATGAAACGGAATTTCTTGAACTACCTCTCCACACACCCGTTGTCACACCTCTCACGCAATCGTTCACTCAAAGACGGCGACTACGACCACCAAAGCACGAAACACAACATCCAGAGGGCAGCAGACAGACAGACAGGCAAACAGGAAACCCGATCGCGTTGTGTGAACTTGTCCACACTTTGCACAACCTGTATCGGTACCGAAACCAAACCACACCACAGCCCCGTCCGGCTGTACGGAACCGGATCAGAATTCGAACGGGGAGTTTAATAGTAGCGCACAAAATTTCGCGTTTACTCTGCGGGATTATTTTGTGGGGCGAGAAAAGTTTAACTAACAAAACAAGCGAGCGAGTAGCCAGTAGTCGTATTCGCGTTCACTTCCACACCACTGACGATGAGCACTGAAAAAGTGATTCTCTCGGGTTGTTTGAGTCATAATAATATTCCGTGTGTTTGTTTCCCGTTCGTCGTCATTGTCGTCGCACTGAAAGGTGTTTGGAGCGCGCGGCCGTTGGTGTGCGTGTGCATACTGATGGAACGTACACAATTGCGATGCCTTGTGCTGGTCCAAAGTGTTTGACGTTTATCGCAGGTGTGCTAGGTTTTTCTTATCGTACACAAAATTGATCACGCATTGAGACAAACTGAGACACGTTTTGACGTAGGCCTACATCTTTCATTTCTGTACTGGGGTGTAAGTTCAAAGTTTCAAAAACAAAAGTGTGAAGCTTAGAGTGGAGGCTTTGAACGTTAATACCTCTTTGCCGGCTGAACGGAGTGGTATGATAAGCATTTCATTCGAAAGACAAAATGTTATCCAGTATGTTTGTTACTTATTGCTAATATAGCTTTAAAATTGCTCTGGAAACAATTGAAATTATTGAAATCATATATAAACTGATGCCCGTTCTGGAAATCCATCTAGTTGATGCGGCGATGTGAGATGAGGACGGTCACACTCAGACTCCTATTAATTATTCTCTTCTGTTCGAATTCCATTTCTCTTCTGCAGTAGGACCGAACGGAGCATTTAGCGAAAACCATTCGTCGATGGGTAGATGGGTGCCATTGACTATGGATTTGGAGTGAAGAATACGAAATGTATGACATGATGTAGTTGATATTACACCATATCAAAGAAATCACATTGAAAAACATTTTTTTACGATTTCCGCAATCGATTGTCGTTTCCAATTGTTGGAAAGGGGGAAATATCTTTGCTAAGTAATTCCGAGTAAGAATCCATTTCTTCTTCAAGTGTTAATAATTCCGCTCCGGATCATCATGGTATGATAATCATATTAAACAAATGATAAAATGTCCAAAGATGAGATGAGATGGAGATGGGTATCATTGACTATGGATTTGATAGTGAAGAATACGACTTTTTTTTCCAAAATATATATTTTTATTAAGGCTCATATGGTGTCAGCCTGACAGGGCCGGGAGTTGAATATTTCGACAATGTTTGCCTTACAACTATGTTAGTAATATGTAACCGATTACTCGCGGTTGGCTCGAGATTAGTATTACAAGTGTTCTCATAGTTGGGATGTTGCAGTCTGCAATGCTCTCTACGTGCGCCCGACACTTCCTATTGGGATGCAGCTGACCATTAATCAGCAACGACCCCCTAGTCTGTACCTCATATCTAGCGTGGTGCGGCTTTTCGACTCGAGGAATCCAAGAAAAGTGGTCACTAGCCGGCGCAATCATCAGTTCGTGTAGAGTTGTCATAAGCGGTACAACCTTTGGCTCTTGTTGGATGATCAGTGGACTGCACAACCTTCGGCCCGTGTATCTGTAAAGAATGTGTGTATGTATTACCGCGACTAACTAAAAGTTTATAGATCGGATAGGAGGGATATGAAACAGGGACACAATGAAGGAAACATCATTAAACGTTGACATCTGCGTTTCTGAGGAACAGGAATAGATGGAGCAGGAGATCAGGACCACGGCTACCTAAGATATCCCGGACGGGGATATCCGATTGTCTGCCTTGTGCCCTCAATGCTCTGGAGAGTTGAGAGCGGGCAGCATTAAACCGGATACACGACCAGACAACATGCTCGATGTCGTAGTTGCCATCGCAATCACAAAGATTGTTTGCTACGAGCCCAATGCGATAGAGATGCGCGTTTAGGTTGTAGTGATTGGACATAAGTCGAGATATCACGCGAATGAAATCACGACCTACATTCAATCCCTTGAACCATTCACTCGTTGAGACCAAGTGAAGTGGAAGGTAAAACGTAATGTCAGAATTGCCGTTCGGACGTATCCCGTAAGTTTGAACTTATTTACATAGATGGTATCCAAACAACACTAAACATTGACTACAGTTTCGCCGGCACGGTTGATTGTTGTTATGAACCAGCACAAAAAACAAAGCTGCAAATTATGCGCTAGTGGCGGTACCACGATCAAAGCACTCCCTGAATCTCATTAGCCGAGCCAGCTGGCGGAATCATATGTATAAAGGTTACTAGGTTACTATTTTCAACGACAACTGTTTATTTGTTTGTTGCGTCAATTATTCTTCCATGGAATTCCTATTGAAGCATTTATATACACCAGCAACGGCAAGTCGAAGTTCCCGTTGCCGGTGTATGTGAATGTTTGCATAAGAACTGCTTGGAAGAATAATTGACGCAACGTGACGGGACGGAACGTGAACGTGACGTGGATGTTGTATGTGAATCGCACTTAAGGCGGCTCAAACGTGATGAGATCGTTAAGTTTTCATCCGTCATCATAAACTGCATAATCGCAAGCAGTGATGCCGTTTCTTTAACTACTGAAAGAAATCATATGAGTATAAATTTATGAAAAATGTTTTTGAAAAAAATATAACTTTACATTAACGAAATTAGGAACCAAAAGTATTTAACCGCGCAACCTTTGAAAGCTCTACAATGGAATTAAAACGAATCCTTTGAAATACACGGATCCTTCTGTTGCACTAACAGAAAAATTTGTTCGTATGCCATTCCTGGATATACTTTTTCCGAAAGTGGCCGAAAAAAAAGTCTTAGTGTTATCCGTTCATTTTTCATCAGTGTCACTTGTTTACTTTTGTCCATAGTAATCAATGGACATTTTTATATCGGTGTCATATACTCGCTTGTTTTTCACGACCACTTCACAATCGAAGGTTTTACGGTTATATAACGGTTTACAATAAGCCAAACTTCAAAGCTGTAATAAACAAATTTTGTTATTTATAAAAAAATTATAAATGAGAGTTATCTATTCTATTTTTTGGCATTTAAATCTTCGTATAGCCCACTTTCATAGAACATTCATCACAGTTCCGTTTTTGAGGAAGAATTCGGGCGAAACGGTTTATCAAGCCAATAACCATTTCTAAGCTCATAAAATTTAGTTCGTGGTTGCGCAATATATATTTGTTCACATTTATTGAAATAAACTTGAAAGTCTCAAGGTAAGTTTAATTAATGCTCTATATATAATAATTATTATAAATTTTGAATAATCTATCAAGCATTGTTCAAAATTAAGTAATCAATTTTAGTTTCCTTCAATATGAATATGAAGACATTTTTTCGTACCATTTGAAAACATCTGAAAAAAACACATGGTATCCATGATTGAAACTCAACGAACGCTGAAATCGAAATGTCAACATGCTAGGTTGAATCGAAAAAAGTTGGTCCGTTGCCTAGTGTGTATGCTCCCATTTGATTATTTGATTACCATTTGATAAGTTTCCAGAGATATGTAAGAAGCAAGACGGGTCTATGGTACTAGGTGAGACCGTTTCGTCACTAAGTTGGTTAGGGGAGCGGTATATGAAAACAGTACGGAAGAAAGCAGAATTGGAATTATTTGCTTGTAGCGTGAAAGAGACAGACTGATCACGAGCGAGCTTCGGCACTAGTGTATTGTGTTTTGTTTACAAACAAAGCACAGTAGAGTTCCAAGATGGCTGAAGAGTGGTTTTAGCAAGTTGGCCCACCTTAGGATATACTTCTACGCGCCTTGGTAAGAAGTGGGTTGAATTGAAGTATATAGTGTAGGACAAGACGGGTCTATGGGACTAGGTGAGGCCGTTTCGTCACTAAGTTGGTTAGGGGAGCGGTATATGAAAACAGAACGGAAGAAAGCAGAATTGGAATTATTTGCTTGTAGCGTGAAAGAGACAGACTGATCACGAGCGAGCTTCGGCACTAGTGTATTGTGTTTTGTTTACAAACAAAGCACAGTAGACTTCCAAGATGGCTGAAGAGTGGTTTTAGCAAGTTGGCCCACCTTAGGATATACTTCTACGCGCCTTGGTAAGAAGTGGGTTGAATTGAAGTATATAGTGTAGGACAAGACGGGTCTATGGGACTAGGTGAGGCCGTTTCGTCACTAAGTTGGTTAGGGGAGCGGTATATGAAAACAGTACGGAAGAAAGCAGAAGGGGAATTATTTCCTTGAAGCGTGAAAGAGACAGACTGATCAGGAGCGAGCTTCGGCACTAGCGTATTGTGTTTTGTTTACAAACAAAACACAGTAGACTTCCAAGATGGCTGAAGAGTGGTTTTAGCAAGTTGGCCCACCTTAGGATATACTTCTACGCGCCTTGGTGTAGGATATAGTAACTCAGAAAAATGGAGTGGTTCTATAGTTATCAAACGCAGTGTATATGATTGAATTAAAGTCAGAAATACGTGTTTCATGTAATTAACCCTTTCACGTACAACGTCGAGTCTCACTCGATGTTAAATGACTGTGCCAAAACGTACAACGTCGAGTCTCTCTCTCGTGGTGCGCTTGCATATCACAAGTCGCTAAAATTCTCAGCAGAGTAGTAAAATTACTCGATGTGTGACCCATCGAAGTGTTTACACTTGGTTCGGCTGTTTTGAATATCAAATCGTACGCTAGGAGGTTAAATAACATGATGTGAAAATTTTCATTCAAATTTTTAAATTTTAAAACCGGTTTCATGTCTTCTAATCTAATAGAGATTACACTAACGAGTTTCGGACCCAAATTATTGGGTATAGTTTGAGAACCCCTGATCTAAATACTTGTATTCGACCTTCAAAAGTAGTGAAAATAAATCTACATGGTGGTATACGAATTTGAGCTTGAGACACTGCAGGGAGTTTCAATAACGGTTTAGATTATGATCCGTGCAAACTATTGTTTTGAATCTATATACAGTGATACAAACTCGTAGTCGTACTCCAACATACAGATCTCTTTTCCCTTCTTTGGAAGTCGAAAACAAGGTTTCGGAACATTCTATTTACATGAAGTCATAGTGTCATATGAGAGTTAAAAGGTTTGCTATTTGTTTTCAGAATAATGGTTTTTATTTCTCTAAGAATTGCGAAAGTAAGTGCGAATGTATGAAAATTGACTCAAATACATTTAGTATCTTTGACTCCGATGGTTGTCGCTTCGTATCGAGGAAGTCAAACGATGAATTGAGCGTAAAAATCAGAAAGCAACGTATAAACATGGTGGTGGTAGAAGGGTGGTATGATGGTGCATGTAGAGGGTAGTTTGGTTTTCATCGATGGTGTATTGGGTCAGAATGTTTACTCGAACATCCTAAAGAAAAACATGTAGCAAAGTGTGAACAAAATGAGATTCAATCGAGGATTCAATTTTTACCAAGACAATGACCCTAAGCACAAGTCACATATAGTTCCCATATGGTTACATTATAATTGCTCAAAAGTTATTGATACACAAAAAAAACTCGTAGATAACGGCTAAAGACAGCTAAAGGTAGTTGCAATGAACAAGGGATACCATACTACACTTACTTTCGCAATTCTTAGAGAAATAAAAACCATTATTCTGAAAACAGATAGCAAACCTTTTAACTCTCATATGACACTATGACTTCATGTAAATAGAATGTTCCGAAACCTTGTTTTCGACTTCCAAAGGAAGGGAAAAGTTATCTGCATGGTGAAGTACGGCTACGAGTTCGTATCACTGTATATATTTGGGGTTAAAAGCATCGTCCGTTGCATTTTGCTTGCTCAGTTTACAATTTTTGTTTACTAATAAAAAACGTCCAAGCACAGAAGACGCATCAGTAAACAAAAAGGCTAAAAAAAGTCTTTACCACAATAGTTCAAAATAATGGACGCAGTGGTTCACACCCAACAGGGGAAAAAAACAAAAAGTCTAACCGACTATTTCCATCAACTGGCAACCCTAACACTTTTGTTTTGCTCAAGACGGGTCTATGGTACTAGGTGAGGCCGTTTCGTCACTAAATTGGTTAGGGGAGCGGTATATGAAAACAGTACGGAAGAAAGCAGAAGGGGAATTATTTCCTTGAAGCGTGAAAGAGACAGACTGATCAGGAGCGATCTTCGGCACTAGCGTATTGTATTTTGTTTACAAACAAAACACAGTAGACTTCCAAGATGGCTGAAGAGTGGTTTTAGCAAGTTGGCCCACCTTAGGATATACTTCTACGCGCCTTGGTTTTGCTCGTAGCAGAATCCAGCTACAAGGCAAAAATGTTGTCAATGATGTGTTTATCTTTTTTGGATTGATAACATTTAATTTTTTCAGACGACACGGAAGCAAATCCCCCTTTATCAAATTTATGAGAATTAAACCGCTTGCAAGAACGAACAAGTATGACCGAGGAAGCGCCAAAAGAGGACTACATCCAAAAACGGCTCGATAAGATAGTGGAAAGTCGTATAGATTCGGACCGAGAGACGTTGGATGCATTAACAGATTTGTCCGAATTTTACACGGAAAACACACTCCAGTCGAGACGGAATTTACGAAGCCAAATCGAGCGGAGGAGTCTGGCTATCAATCAGGTGAATGAGAGCCAGATGCGTTTTTTTTATGAGAGATTTGTTCATCTGGACAAAATAGACTTAAATGTTTCTACGCTCAATTTTGCAGAATTTTCTTGCAGCGTTCCGTGAAGTCAAACAGGCTTTGGATGGCATTTGTGATGACATTGGCGCCATCAGCGAATCTGTCGGTAGTATGAAAACCCAGCTAAGTAACACGGAAGCCCAGCAGCAAGAGCTAATCAAACAGGCCAACACTTTGCAGGAGGAAAATAATAAGCTGCTATTGCAGCAAAAGATTGCCTCCGGGTTCTTGTCACGGTTCCAACTGTCGGTGACCGAGCATCAGACCCTTTATGGTACAACGCGGGATGAGCCCATAACGGCTGAGTTCTTTAACGTGCTGGATCACGTACAGGCTATCCATGCGGATTGCAAAACGCTGCTCCAAAGTGGCTACCAAACGTCGGCGTTGGATATCATGGAGGAGATGACACTGCACCAGGAGGCGGCTTTGGAGCGAATATACAGATGGACTCAGAGCCACTGTCGGAATGTGGACAACAACGAAATAGGGTTGCTGTTGATCCAAGCGATGGCTCGTCTTCAGGAGCGGCCGGTGCTGTTTAAGTATGTAATCGATGAGTACTCAACCGCGAGGCGATCGGTTGTCGTGAGAAGCTTCATAGACGCCCTAACAGTTGGGGGACCGAACACAAAACCAATCGAAATGTTAGCTCACGATCCAAAACGATACATCGGGGACATGTTGGCCTACATTCATCAAATTCTGCCGGCTGAAAAGGAAAACTTGTTGATGCTGGTGAAAATGTGCGACAAGGATATAACAGAACAGATTCAGCTTGCGATGACGGGTATCTCTGATGGTGTTTGTCATCCGCTGAGAGTTCGGGTAGAAATGGTGCTTAACACCGAGAAGGACACAATCGTGCTGTATTCCATATCGAATCTTATTCGTTTCTATCAAAATATCATAAATAATGTGCGTTTGTAAACTATTCGCTAATACCGAATATATAACATTCATAACTCTTATATTCTTACAGGTTGTCAAAGGTGGCCAGCTCGAACAGTGCATCATCGATTTGCAGTCACATTCCGAGGCATCCTATCTCAGCTCGCTCACCTATCAGGTCAAGCAGCTTCTCCAAGGCCCAAACGAACACAAGCTGGGCCTCGAACCTCCCCAAACCAATTTGGTTCCCTCGTCCAGTGTGGGCAGATTGCTGAATCTTCTCAAGGAGATTCTCTCGGTTGCCAGTATGGTCGAGGGAAGTCAATCCGACATCCTGAAGATAGTGTCCTGCGTGATTGATCCTCTGCTCCAATCGATCCAAGAGTCAGCATCACATCTTCCCACCACGGATATGGCGGTTTACCTGCTCAACTCGCTCTATCAAATCGAGAGCGTGTTGACGATCTACGAATACATGGAGGACCGATTGGAGCGACTCCAGGCGCAGTCCGATGCGCAGCTTGATACGCTAACCTCTGAACAGGCCTCATCACTGGTCGCCAATCTCAATCTGGGACCCATTTATACCGTGTTACAGAGTAGTGCTGCAAAAATTGAGCAACGTCATTTGCAACTGTTTATGGTAATTCGATGCTTTCGAATGGTATCTTCGCTTGACAACAACAACCCATTTTTTTTGTAATCTCAGTCAAAACTAGATAGCTTTCTCGAGATGCCGGAGATTTTGCTGCTACCGCAAGTGAACCTTCTGCAGAGCGGAAACCACAGGACGACAGTGCAGAAGCGTTCCTTCAATGTGATCGTCGCAATCTACAAGCAGATATACGAGCGTATTCACGATCCGGCCAGCGGGTACGAGCGACCGGAGGCTGTGTTTTCTAAAACACCAGAGCAGGTGGCCGAACTGTTGTGTGGTTGAGAAAGTGATAATTAATTTCAGAATTATGCAGTTACAGACAAATAAAGAAATTATTATAAACACTAGTTACTACTTTGCGGTTCCATTCGAATATCCTCTCCTTCTGAAGCGATATACGTTGCATGTTGAATTTAAATATTTTTAGGTCGTTTTAGGCCAAGCGTTCGAAAAATCAAACAGAAACTTTGATAATTTTTTATGGCTTTGGAAACATTCATATTGTAAGGCATCAAATGATAGCTTAGTCTATTAGCTACCATTTGCTATAAGTTTCATTCAATTTTGTATAACTTTATTGGGCAATGAATTTAGCTCAAAGCAACTGACATAACCTAACAAAAAACAAAACCTTATAAAAATCATCTGCTTTCAAAAAATTCAGGAAAACTGGATTAGTGGAATGGTTTCGAAAGTACCAAGATCTAGAAAACAAAATAAAAGATTTGATTAAAGCAAAAAAGCGTGGATATTGGCGGAAATGGTTTGTCAAGGTAGACCGCTATGAGTACTCTTTGGAATACGGCTAGGAAAATGGGTGGCTGGAACTAGGATTGGGCGATTTCGGATCGATTTTCAGAAGATCGATCTTTTCCATTCCGATTTCCGATTTATTTGATCGATCTTTTTTACTCGATAAAATCGAGAAAATCGATCTTTTTGCTTTTGATTTTTTCGATCTTAGATTTCGATCTTTTTGTAGATTTTTTTTTCAGTATACATTGATTTCAATCTCACCAAAGACCACCTAACATTCTTTCCAAACATAATGTCAACATTTGGAACGCATCTTCTACGAGTTACTTCCGTACAAATGCTGACAGAGGAAGAACTAGCGGCAGTTACCGAGGGTATGTACTGTAACCAGTGGTTTATAGGATCACCGAACTAGATGTTGATATCAATTCCAGGCGAAATGTTGTTTTTTAGAACTGGCGCCAAAACCAAGAATCGGCTTCGACCAGCCTGAGGGCATCCGTATACTAGCACATAGGATTTGACAGCGTCAAACATGTCCGGGTCGCAAATGCAATTTGCGACCACTGTCACTCGCGAGAACTGCCAAACTCTCAAGCTGGTGTAAAACAAGGCACTTAACATACTACCAGGTGGGTCAAAACGTGAAGTGGTTTTCTGCAGCCATTTAAAAAATACACAAAAGTAAATTAAGACGATTGAGCACAATTTGTGGAATATACTGATACTTTATGAAATACTCATTGCTATATTCATTATATTCATTACGTTTTACGCTGCAAGCGTTTCATTTATTGTCTTTGCGTTGAAGGCACCATAATGATTTGCGCCATTTGGAAAACGAAATTTTTTCCGCACGCAAAACGCAAATTTTCGAATAAAGCATGAGCAGCAGCTAAATACAACTGAAATTATTGAAATAATGCAGAATTCATTCAAACCCTTTTATTTCACTTAAATTCTTTCAATTTCTTAAGTTGGTTTACATTATAATATAATACTACATTTCAAGTGATCAACCTAGGGTTCTACGTTTTATATTATCATTCAGACCCTTGTGATCATCATGATCATTACATTTCACATAAATTTTTTTTTCAAAAAACAATTCTTTTTTTAGTTAGCGAATGGGCGCACCTTGTTCCATAGATTTGCCTTGAGTTCGCCGAGTAATTTGATAGGTTTGGCAATGACAGCTAAATTTGTAGCACATCTTGACTCGCGGATCATATCCCCTTGCCCGGGGCTTGGCTTCGACTAAATGACAGACGTATGGCACGATTAGCTTTTATGACATCGTTGTCAGCTGAGTTCTGGGCAAATACTATTTATTGAATTTCTATTAAAGCTTTTGAAATAGTGTTCTCCTTAATGACTCCTTGACGGCACAAGATGAATGTTCTGGTTTTTTTTTCTGTACTTCAAAAATTGTTGTGGCCTGTGCTGAGGAACAAAACAAAATGCTTTTGATGTTTCATTATAAATATGAAATTTGTATTCCCTGTTTAAAGAAAAGACGACATCTATGGAATAAGCAGATAAATTGGAAAAAAAGTTTTCAATTTTTCAAAGATCGATTCGGCAAAGATCGATTTTTTGGTACCGATTTAATCAGTGGATCGATCCCTACGCCGTTTGGAAAATCGATTCGACAAGATCGATCTTTTTATAAAGATCGCCCAATCCTAGCTGGAACCATACAAATGAAAGTGAGGAATATTCTGACCGTTGGATTTACAAATTTGCAAGGAAGGTTTGTCCCGATTCCGTTCCTGCACAAAGCGTCGTACGCGACATTCCGCTCCAATGCGGTTATGTTAATTTTTCAATGGTAGAATTCTCAATTGCCCTCCTCTCCGGGGTCGAACAAGATTAAATTCAACTTGTTGAAGAATCTTCCCGATTTGGCAAAACAGCGTTTGCTGAACTTGTTCAACAAGTTTCTGGAGCTGAATATTGTCTCGCATAACTGGAGACAACTGAGAGTGATAGTCATACGAAAACCCAACCAGCCGGCTTGCGATCACAATTCATATGGGCCGATTGCAATGTTATCCTTTATCCGTAAATTGTTAGGGAAAATGATTCTACTTCGTTTGGACAAGTGGGTTAAAATGAACAATTTGCTGTCAAATACGCAATCCTAACCTCGAACAATCCGTTACATATTACTTACATAGATAATAAGAAAAACTGTCAAAAAATTGAACTCCCGGCCCCGTCAGGCTAACGCTTTATAAAATTCAAAAATATGTGAACTTTTCTACAGTATTACTTTGATAAAAGATCACACATTGTGATGTAGGAAAAAAAACATTGGATTGAACCTTCTACAGAAACAAAAATGATGGTATTGGCCAATGTTTTTGTTAGGAGAAGAAGCTGAGAAGGCTTCTTAGAAGAATTTAAATTAGAAGCCCTTATTTCGATTCAATTTCAACATCAACCCTATTCTGTATTTCGTTCGATTCGAAATGTTACGAACGATCTGATAAAATACCATTCTGTATTCCGTTCGAGTTGGTTTTGCATTTCGGTCGATCTGTTTCTTGTCGAACATTAAATGGGCAAAGCATTCGAATTAGAGTTCGACTGAAATTATAAGTCGAACGAAACGCAAATCCGGCGGAATGCAGAATAGGGATTGTTAAAGCATCGTCAACTCCAGATAGCAAACCCCTCGTACCATAATTTTATGGAATGATGGAATGAGCATAGAACCGAAATTTGGAATCTAACTAATTTGAAATCGTAGCAAAGAAGGATTTTGTATCAAATTGTTAGATCATTCTAGAGGAAACAAAATATCGAAGATTGAGGTAAGAACTGAAGAGCCAAAAACTTTCATATATCATGTGAGAAAAATAATGGAATAAGTTAAAGTTATCGAATTGAAATTGAGTAATGATTTGTATTCACTTGATTTAGTTTGATAATTTAGGAAAAAAAAGGCAATTAGGATTTTTTTTTAATCGGATGAGAAATACTCATTTATGTAAGTAATTAACTGAGATCGATGTAAGTTTTTACTAAAAGATTAAACTTAGCTTAAAGCTCTTCACTGGTAAAAACTGCCTTGGGATCAGTAACTCATCATCTGAATAGGAACTTTCACGCTAGTATTCGAGATGTCTTATAAAGAAGTAGGGTAACACGGGGTGAGTTGGACATACGGGGAGATTTGGACCACCCCATTATCTCAACAAGTACGGTTCAACTTGGATTTTTTTATAACGTCATCTTCTTTTATTAATGGACCGTATGTAACTAACGTAAAAAACTTTGGTAAAATTCGACAGGTGGAAGGAAACGATAGCATGAACACAGCAAGCACTTTGATTGTTAAAAATTGTGAATTTTCTGATCGTGGACCAAATCACCCCTCATCAAATTTTAATGTCCAAAATCATCTCTTTAATTTTATGATATATTTGTTAGTTTAAAGCTTGATATAATGATTAAACATTATTGATTGAGAGAAAACAAGTGTAGATTTGCTTAGGTGGTCCAAATTCCCCCCTTTTACCCTACTAATGATTTTATTTAGCCAGCTACACTTCCCCAAATCTACTTATTCAACCCCATGAATAAGCAGCACCCGTTGGGATCAGTTCGCTACAGAATCCACACAAATTTCTCAAGGGTCATAAGATATAGATCTGCATCACCTGGCGATATAATTATAACCAGCCACCACAGGCAATGTTTCAGACAAGTATAATGTCGCCGAGGCAAGCTGGCTATTTAAGAATGGACTGTAAGATGAAGGCTTCCTATCGTATTCAGCCAAATTAAATAAACGAAAGAAAAAGGCGACCGTTCGATTGATATTTCTGTTGGAACGATTTCAACGATGAAGATTTTTATGTACTTTTGTGAGAATCGATACAAGAAGATCAGAGTGTCGAGTTTTTCGAGTTAATGTTGGAATATTCACCTGATTTCTCTTACAATTCGTTTGAAGCTCCGTTCAGTTCATATAAAAAAAAAATATTTTTCCAAGGCCACTATTCGGAGTTGTGAATGAGTTAAATTTACGGAATTTACTCGAAGTCCTACGTCAAGTTTCCATCCGTGCCTCTAGGCCTCAGACCTTTCTACTTTTTGGGAAAGAAAAGGTAAATAAACAGCAATTTTCTCGCCTGGTGGCATTTTTAGAATGAAATCCTGACATATTCGCGATGACGGCGAAACGTTGTCGACATCTGGATACGACATTAGTTTGTATGAGGCAAACTAACCTAAACTAAACTCTATCAGATTAGTCGGCCCGAAGGCAGTTTTAAATTGTTATAAAAAAATTCTTGGCGTTATTTTATTACTTGAAGTACGTTATCCTGACCATAGTTTGAACTATTTTCTATAAATTTTCAGATATTCTCACCAAAACTTACCATTACAATATAAAATTCTCTTTATACATAATTTTTATATAACGTTTTTTCTGCACTTGCAGATTAAAGTGATTTTCATTCACATACAGTACTAATAAGAGTACCGGTAAGTTTCTTCGTTTTTTTTCAAAAATTAATGCTTTATTCTGCAAAAATGGTTACAAATTTAACATTTTAAGTATTGCCCATCGCTAGTCACAACTTTTTTCCATATTTCTGGCAATTCACGGATCCCTTTGCGGGAATAATCGGCCGGTTTTCGGTTAACCACGAATCGATCCCATTTTTGAAGTGCTGGTCATCCAGGCCATGTTGCATCGATCGAAAAAGGTAGTAATCGGACGAAGCAATATCTGGAGAATACGGCGGGTGGGATAGGACCTCCCTTTTCAGCGTTTTCAAGTATGTTTTGACCGGTTTCGTAACATGCGGCCGAGCATTGTCGTGCTGCAAAATAACTTTATCGTGTCTTTGCTCGTATTGTGGCCGTTTTTCCTTCAGTGCACGGATCAAACGCATTAATTGTCGTCGGTATAGATCTCCCGTAATGACACCACACCCAGCTGGTCCCACCAAATAGACAGCATAACCTTCTGGGCGTGAATATTCCGCGCGGCCGTCGATTTTGATGCATGACCGGGGTATCCATACTTTGTCCGACGTTTAGGATTGTCGTAATAGATCCACTTTTCATCGTCAGTAACGATTCGATGCAAAAAACCCTTTCTTTTATGCCATTGGAGCAGTTGGTCGCACGTGAAAAAACGGCATTCGACGTCTTGTGGCTTCAAATCATACGAAACCCAATGTCCTATCTTTCGGATCATTCCCATTGCTTTCAAACGATCGGATATGGTTTGCTGAGCTATTCCAAGTGTATCTACAAATTCTTGTTGCGTTTGTGATGGATCTTGATCGATTAAAGCCTCCAATTCTTCAACTTCAAACTTTTTTGGCGGTCCGGAACGTTCTTCGTGTTCCAAGTCAAAATTACCACTGTTGAACTGTGCAAACCACGTCTAACACGTTCGCTTAGTTGGAGCATGGTCACCACCACCAAAATGCGATGACTTTCCGTAGCTTTTTTCCTCATATTGAAGTAATGAAGTAACACTCCCCGCAAAAACACACTCGTTGGTACGAAATTAGACATATTCGAAGTGGCAAAAAAAATGTTGTTTACGCTTCAACTTTATGACATATACTGAAAAAGACGCGCAATGACAGTAGCTTTCCAACGAATGTCTGGAAATTTGATTCACTGGAATAACAATCAAGTTACTTGTAAAACCGAAGAAACTTACCGGTACACCTAATAATTTGATTTGAGAAAAAGAATTTTCATTCATAGTTTCATAGTATTTTAAAAGTGTGTTCATTCCTTCTGAAAACCCATATTGTCATGCAAACTCCCCCAACTTGATAGATATAGAGGACGTAAATTTGTTTATGTGGATTCGGAAACTATGCTATGGGGTGTAATTTAGGACTGAAAATGTTGCTCCCGCACGCAATTGAAACATGTCAGAAGTTAAGTAACTCTACTTTTGAATGTCCTAAATAAATAGTAATTTTGTATTTTTTGGATTAGCTAACAGAAAGTTCCAACACCATAACATGGAAATTGAGGCCACTGGCTCAAATACGCTGTAATAATGTGAGAGAAACAATGATTCGTCATCCCTCATTAGAAAGAACGATCATAATGATTATTTATGTATAAAATTGATTTGTTGATATTATGAGTTTAAAATAATAACTGTGAAGTTTTCCCAACTTTGTGAAGCTGGTCTTTGTAATTCAAATATTCGCAATTGGTGGCCAAAACCGAATTAGGACTATAGTTTTAGCGAATAAGGCCATTGTTTCTTTTTTTTACATAACAGATATTTTCAACGATATTGTTTGAAAACATACTTTGAATGAAAGAATACAAAAAAGTGATAATAAGTTTCAAACAAAGAGAAAAATGAGTATATCATTGCAAAGCATTCACAAGACAATGTTTTTATATTTTTTTCTAATAATTTCGATATCCGTCAAAAAATCAGCATCACTTTTTGCTTTTGGCAAATTCTGGAATTGAAATCCATCAGATGTTTTATATGATGACTAGCTGACCCGGCAAACTTCATCCCGCCCAAAATTAATTTTTCGTTATTGGCGATCTAACGCAAAACGTAAACGATCGGTGAGACATCGGGATTTTGTTTTTGAACTAAGAAAATGATGCTAATGTAACTTAAAACTCAAAAATAAATCACGTATATTTTACTTCCGGGCTTACCAAGGTAGTTCTCACATGCAGGAACCATGCATTTTTCAACTTCTTTTTGATTGTGCTCTCGAATTTCCTTTTTTGATTCAACCACTGTCAATATTTATACAGTTTTCTCAAATGAAAAAGGTTAGCAAATAACATGTTATATATGAAATTGCGCAGAATTAAATTTCTTCCAAACTCATCGCAATCGAATAATATTTTATGACTATAACATTGTGATTTATGGAAATAACTTCAAGCCTCCCATAAACTCACATTGCGAAATTTAAAACCATTATCACTTTCACCGCAGCGCCGCCTAGGTGTAGACATATACGTTAGACCGCCAATCACATTCACGTTTTCTTACTAAGCGCTGTTCACGGGTCCAATCGCAGAATTGTTCTTTGATTGATCTTCTAATCCACCTTTTAAAATTACCTTTTACTATAAAATTTCTAGTACTTCACCAAAACTCGTCATTATAGTATCAGATTATTTTCAGACACAATTCTCGTTCAAGATTTTTCAACCACTTGCAAATAACATGTTTCTCCGTTACATGGAATAAATGTTTGATACAGAAAATATGATTGAATGAAGACAGCCCGAAATCGGATAATTCCTTCGAGTTTTGGTCTTATCAACACATTCGGCGATCCATTTTTTACTTATATAGATAGAAGAAGATATAGGAGTGCGTTTTATCACATTGAAATCCATTTCCACTTTCGAACGAAGATAAATTTCGTTAGCACAAACATTAAATAAACTAACAACGCTTGTCACTATGTAATTGTAGAACATATGTGAATTGAATTTTTCGAATTCTCCCATTTTTCTTCAGAGTTCTCTGAAAATTTTCAATTGTCATGTTTGGTAGGAATATGTTTGGTTGAAATATGTGTATTATTTTTATGGGACCCCCTCTCCATTCCGTAGGAGGCAGGGGTGTAATACCATCATAGAAACATTTCTCGTACATAAAAAACCTCACATCCCAAATTTAGCTCCATTTGCTTGATCAGTTCTAATCAGTTCAAAGGTAAGGTGTGTCGAATCACCATAGAAACATTTATTGTTTTCTAAAATCTCCATATGCAAATTTTGGTTCAACTTGCCAGATTAGTTCTCGAGTTATGCAAACAAACCATCCCCCCCCCACCCCCACTGCATCTGAAACCTCCACATGCACAATTTTGGTTCCGTTTGCTTGATTGATTCTCGAGTAATGCAGAAATTTCATTTCTATGGCAGCCCCCCTTATGGCGGGTTTACATTAGAGAGACCTGTAGCTATAAATGGATTTATTCACGCGAAAGTAGATGGAAACGGGTGAGAATATATACGATACATTTCTTCGAGGTACGTATAACCACTATGCCAAACACATTTATTTTATTTATTTTGGCTTAACGTCTTTACAACATGGCCTGATTCACAATTTTTCTTGTGTATTGTTCGTTGCTTGGTGTTTTAGTGGTGCGGCTTGCAAGGCCTGCGACCAACCCCACTATCTCGCAGGAGGACCATCGTGATACTGCTGCTTTACGTCCCGAGTACCACCAGGACTGGGCAAGACGCTTATAGTGGCGTCAATTCGTTCAGAGGACCTGTTTCCGGGTTTTTGTGGCTTTTCTTGGGGACTGGCAATGCCCAATGCTCATCCCACCACACCCTAGAAAGTTCCCATTTACCAGTGCAAGTCAGAAAAACGACACATGCCAAATTTGGTTACATTTGCTTGATTAATTCTTGAATTATGTAGAAAAGTATGCTCCATTTGTATGGCAGTCCCCCCAACCTCTCAGAGAGTGGGGAGGAGTGTCTATTCACCATAGAAACGTTTCGGGAGGGGTGAAGTGTCTAACCACCGTAAAAACATACCTCCTAAAACCTCCACATGCCAAATTTGGTTTCATTTGCTTGATTAATTCTCGAGTAATGCAACAATTTGTGTTTTCTTTTGTATCGCAGCCCCCCTCAGAGAGGGTGGAAGTGTGTCTAACCACCATAGAAACATTTATTGCACCCTAAAACCTCTATATGCCTAACTTGGTTTCATTTGCTTGATTAATTCTCGAGTAATGCAGAAATTTGTGTTTCATTTGTATGTCATTGATTTTTCCTTAGAAAAATCGTAACTCAAAATCCAGATGTCTGATTCAAATATGATGTTTCACAAAGTTGTTGAAAAATAAATAAACTATTTAGGAAAAATAGCATTTTAAGTGCACTATTAAAAATATTACCTAGAAATTGTATTTAATATTAAAAACTTCCACTATATGGAGTAAAAAAATTGAATATTTCCAGATACCTTAAAAAGTCTCTGGTTAAGCAAAATATTGAAATCATATTCGACCTACATTTAATCCCTTGAACCATGCATTCGTCGAGACCTTAAGGTAGGTTTAGAGTTCCCGTGAACGTGAACGCGGACAAACACTTTTTTGTTAATAATTCATCAGTCCATATATAAAACGCGAGGAAAACATGAAAACATGGAAATCTTGAAACGATAGGAAGAAACATTTTCTAGTTGAAAACATGTTTAAACAAAATTCATATTGATAAAAGTGGATTAATTCAATATTTCACAGCGCTTCTGAATTTCCACCGTTGAATCGAGATGTTGGTGAACTCACCATAGTTCACCGACTTCGGTGAACGTGAACGTGAAAACAGTGGTGAATATAGGCGTCGAAATATTTCCCCGTTCATGTTCA
This sequence comes from Toxorhynchites rutilus septentrionalis, assembly GCF_029784135.1. Taxonomy (NCBI): domain Eukaryota; kingdom Metazoa; phylum Arthropoda; class Insecta; order Diptera; family Culicidae; genus Toxorhynchites; species Toxorhynchites rutilus. Next base: position 295,575,483 of record NC_073745.1, on the reverse strand, counting down.
CGTTTGAATGTCCCAAGGCATACTGAAAATTATTTCACCGTGAACTGTAAAAAGATATGTTTAGCAATTCTCAAGTTTTCAATGATAATTTTGATATGGATACAATTTCATTCAATCGGATCTCTGCGCGGGTTGAAAAACTTCGTATCTTCGGGTTGATTCGTGAGCAACCGTATATACTATCCGAATTACTTTATTGAAGATCGATGTTTATTTACTTCACGTTTGCTGCCGAACTTTTAATATGAACGTGAACGTGAACAAAATCATTCTATTCACCACGATTTTCTGAGTTGTTTGTTCGCAATGTAGTTCACCGTGAAATGATCGTACTATTCCACCACCTGTTGAAGTTCACGTTCACGGGAACTCTAAACCAGGCTTTAGGGATAATCGTGTGTAACCATTAATATAGAGTTAATTTTGAGATTTCACTTCAACTTGAAATAACATCCGATGTGATAAACAGTCGAAATGAATAAATATAGATTCGTTGTCCTGCATCAACAATGCGGTGGAGTTTGCTGTTGCTGAAACGTTTGCTTCTATCAATATGGATCTGTAACATCAATTTTAACATATTTTAGGCTGAAACGGTTCTGTATCTTTACATTTGAATTTTATTTCACTTCTATGGAAATACAGTTGATTATAGGGATGGTCATCAACAAAAAGTGTGTAACGTCAGAATTATCGTAATGTGTTTTCCTATTTTTTCTAAACGCAAGCATCAACCGGAATCAGAATTTTCAAACATATCACTGGATTTGAGTGTTTTCTGTTTCTTTTTCCAAATACCTTTCTTTTTGCTTGGTCTTACTTCCGCGTCAGGCTGTTTCAGAGGTTTACTTCCCAACCCACTGGTTCCTACATTGGACAGCAATCGAACAGGTTCCTTCAACCCATCCTCATTTTTTCCCAACGTTTGCCCTTCGTTCCAGCCCAACTTCGTCAGCAGCTGGAATCCTTTGTTTTCGGTACTGATGTGTTGCTGCAGTGAGGCTGTTTGTGTCACGTTCTTCTCCGTCACAACATCCGCACAAGCCTTATAACGTTCCTGAGTCATCATCCAGATCATCTTCTTCCTATCGTCAACGTTGTGAGCGGTCGGTTGGGCCAAACCCTGACTACCTAAACCACTGGTGCCCACATTCGTAGCAAGCGGAATCGGTTCCGTAATTCCTCCCTCATTTTTACCCAAAGCTTGACCTTCGCTCCAACCCAACTTCGATAGCATCTTAAAGCCCTTATTTTCGCTACCAATATGTTCGTTCAACGAAGCGACCTTCGTTTTCTCATGTCCATTAGTGCTTCCCTTAATTTTCCGCCGATGGGCAGCCCGATCATTGTAATCCATCGGGGTCGATCCAGGGGCCGGTTCGACGTATTCTGCAAGTACACGGGTGTCTATATCTAGTCAAAGTTAACGAACCGTAATCATACTCTCATCCTCCAATCCATATCGCTTCTGCAGCAGTTTCAGACCCTCCTTGTGTGTCACCGGTTTAGTGATTCGTTCATCTTCACCAGCTATGTCGTTAGTAGCAATCCCTTTCACCAGTAAACCGGGCTCACAATTACCACAGGTTGAATTTCCATGGTGAATGTGACACAAAAGCTTGGTTTGGTTGAGTTGGATCACACTTCCGTGAATAACGTTGAACGGATCGCTTTCCTGCATAGTCGGTGACATTCGAACCCCGTTCAGCATGGTCCCATTGCGAGAGCCAAGGTCTACCACCTGGTAGAGTCCACTTCGCTCATGGTAGGCAAATTTGAGGTGGTACTGTGGGAGATATGTCGCTTTATTTTTTTGTATAATTACAGACGAAGAAACAGTCAAATCGCAGTGGAACATAGTTTCTTTGAACGGATTCACGAAAAAATGCAAAACAAAATTTAACAATGATAATGTTTAACAAAAACTAAAACATAGGAGAAAAAAAGTAGAGCTACATGGTTGGATGATATATTCGCTTACATTCCTGTTTATATATTGTTTAAGCTTACTTTTCAAAATACTGCTGTTAGTCATGGCCTTCGAGTCGCTAGGAAGTGTACGAAACTTTGATGGACCGTAGTTAATAATACGTGTAAGACCCAAGTTCGTGCATGCTCTGCTTCTCATTAACTTATTGGCATTTCTGGTATTGTGATGGTTAACTCGAGTCGAAAAATTTATGTTGTGGTGAAATTTGCTATTGTGTAAGGTACTATGTACAAACATGATTGTTTGTGAATCACACAAGCCTAAAATAGGAATGATTCTGTGTTGTATACTGATATAGAGCGCATCTGTCGGATCTAAGAAATGTAGATTAAAGATTATTTTTACACATCTATTCTGAAATGTTTGGATTTTTTAAAGTTTCCATTGAGCAGCATGACCCCAGACAATTATTCGATATTGATGAATGAAATGAATGCATGCGTAATAAAATCGCAACAACGCTTCTTTGGGCACGAAACATCGTACTCCTTTCATGAGACCACATAAAGTTGAAACTTTACTCGATACGTGGTTTATGTGGGTGTCCCAAGAGAGACGTGAGTCTAGATGTAGCCGTAAGTATTTAAATGATGTGACTTTTTCAATTGTTACAGACAGACTGATCAGGATGTTGGAAGATTTTTTTGCGTGGCGAATGGAAAACCATATACTTTGTTTTGGTAAGATTGATAGTAAGATAATTACCGTTGATTATTTCAATTAGTGACGCTAAATCTGCTTCCATGTCTGCTACTATGGATTTCACTTATCAATTCATCAACAAGCTCAGTGATAGCGTTCATTGTACCACAGCCTTCCCGGAAACCGTACTGATATTTGTGCAAAGCATTGTTGGCAGACAAAAAGTTCACAAGCCAACTTGTTAAAAGTTTTTCCGAAATTTTATTGAGGACCGATAATGTAGAAATAGGTCGATAATTCGAATGATCACAGGGATCCCCGGATTTGAACACTGGCGAAACTTTGGCGATTTTTAAAACATTTGGATAATTTCCAGTAATGATTATTTTATTCAAAATTTCAGAGATAATTTCAGAAAACCGACTTATGTTAGCTTTGATTGGATCTGTTGAAAAATTATCGTAACCTTTACTATTCTTAGAGTCCAACCGACTTATCAAGATTTTTACTTCGTTAACGCTAGCGGGCCTCAGAAAGATAGAGCTACTCATACGTTTGATAGATTTTAAATAATCTTACGTTTTAATAGGTAATTTACTTGCCAATTTACTACCAATGCTAGTAAAATGACAAATGAACTCTTCGGCAACATCAATGTTTGAATCTAAAATTTTTCCATCAATTCTCAATTTAATTTGCTCCCTAGGTTTAGAGCGACCAAAGATTTCATTCAACTTTTTCCACACATTCGAATTACTAGAGCTATTGAGTATATTTTCATTACGTTTCCTACATCATTGAGTTTGAGTTTCGCTTTTTTGAGATAGTTTTTTTTTAATCTGTATCAACTTCCAAAGATTGTAAGTCATCCATGGACAGTGCTCATTTTTCAGATTGACAGTTTTAGTGAATGTTCTGGTATACTCAGTTAACATGTTATTATAACTGGAGATGAGTCTCTAAAGTAACATCAACGTCATCAGTTACTTCAAAATCGTTCAAAAAAGTGGAAAACAGATTTTAGAGTTTGGAGCGATCGACGATATTCATCCTCAATTCCTGTTGACTCTTCACATTATCTAAGAGAAGAGACGAAATAATAGGAAGATGGTCACTGAAATCACTATAAATAGTATGATTCTGTAGGTTCGTAGCAAGATTGATCGGACTGATAAAATGTTACTTATATTATTGTTACTTGTTGATATACAGGGTGGCCACCCAATTTCAATTTTTGATTCCAGCATTTTTCCCGCATGATTTCACGAAATTCCCGACTTACAGAAATGAAATTTAATAATATTGTGTCGTTTCGTTAGTTAAAAATTGATTTTTGAAACCCAAATTGCAAATGTTTTTTTTTACTTTGTTTCCAAGTTCGTCATGTGTGAAAAAATTGGACGGTGTGTATCTCAGCAACAGATTTTTGCCTGGATATTGGATTCAGGAGATACGGACGGAATTGTTTCTGGAATATATGTATCTGGGACCTGAATCGCTTTCAAACGTATCAGATCCACCCCCACCTCTACTTACTCCGAATTCAAAAAGTTTAATCTATTAGAGTAACTGACCAGAACTTCATTGGTCACATCCAAACATATTCCGAGCATTTCCCAGATACCTTCTATGATCAGTTCCTGAGTTGACCCTAAAATCCATAATAAAATTACACAAAAAATCTATCTTGTTGAAAAAAAGCTGAATAAAAATGTTTAGCAGGAATAGGAGCATATTAAACGAGATGAAACAAATAACACGAAGTAAGTAGCATTTTTAATGACCCAGAATCTGACTCCTTTTTCTTTAAAATGCGTCCCATTTTTACCCTACAGCCTTGATTTATTTTAAGGACATGTTTCGACCCATATGCTAGATCTACATTTGAACTATCAACTACTATTTTTTCAATGATACAAATGAACCATAAGAAAACCATGAGAGAAAAGAAGTTGAATCAAACGTATTATGTTTATTGAGCGTTATTACAAATCCAGTTCAACTTTCAACACTTTTTGAGCATTTAATTTTCTCTATCATCAAGTCTACATCTCTCTGGGTGTCAACCAACATCTTCGAGTTTCTAGCCTTGTTCGTGCTATTCGAAGAAAATTCTCTCTCTTCAATGATGCATTGCCATGCGATAGGTTCAGAACTTTTTTCACAAACAACGTCAAAATTGGAAGCTCCTTCTGCGACTGAGATATAATTTCTATCCAAGAGTTATGCAATCTTTGATCTTTTATTTGATGTGCAGATAATACAATTTCAGCAGAGGACGTTGGACACAATTGTCCATACTCATTTTTTATTTTATCTGCACAAACACCGGGTAAATGTTGTTTATCGACGAATACTTTCAAGCATAACTCCGTTCGTTTCTTCGCTATATCCGGAAAGTTGAAAATCACATCCGGTTTAATACACGTTAGGTAACGAGTGCGATATGTCAAAGGTATGAACAAATTCTTTAAAAATCCACAGTAGAACTCACGATAGCTGGTACGAAATATTAGGACACCTTCATCGGAAATTTTGCGAAATTCCTTGCTTGTTGATTGCGGATTTCGTTGCAAATCCAATTTCAATACTTCCAGGTAGCAGTAGAATGGTTTCTGTGAGGTGATTTAGATTTCACTTTCAGTCGTTCGGATTTCATAATTTTCTCCATAACACTTCACAAGTCCCGTTAGGTCATCGAAAAGGAAAGGAACCATCGGTGCCTCTGTCTGACATTCACGCAAAACTATTCAACTGTCGATGCTGCCGTAACACAAACAATCAATTTTAGTTCCAGCAGCCTATATTCCATAGCATGTGCAACAATCTCGTACATCTTTGACTGGAAAACTAATACAAAACTCCGTTTAAAGTTTCCCGACTTCGTGGAACAATTCGAGAGATTTTCCCGCATTTTTCTCGATGTATTTTGATTCCCGACTTTTTCCCGCATTTCCCGAATGGGTGGCCACCCTGGATATATTATTGATATTATTGTTACTTGCTAGACGAGTTGGGAACGTATTTTTGCAACCATAGCCATAAGATTTCCCAATAAATTTGAACATCTGATCACGACATTATTATTTTGCAGATTTATTGGAACATTAAAGTCACCAGTGATGAGTAGTGCCTTCGTTTCAGTAGCAATTGATAACCAACCTTCTAAAATGTTGTGAAGTTCAATGTAATCAAATGACGGTGGACGATAAACACCAATAACTTCATAAGGGTGACCTTGACATTTTATATCTAAATGGATGTAGTGCAAGCCATCGGCTGTTTGTAAATTGCCAAACCGCCTGAAGAATTGTCTCAACAAGAAAAAATGCACGATAGCCTGGAATGTTATAAATGCAGGTATTTTCCTTCCTCATCCAAGTTTCGCCAATAACAATGACATCAATATCAGTTATAATATTGGTGCAGCTAATTTCTACAAAAACCCTATAATAAGTCGTGTTACTTCTCTGCCGTTTCGGGGAAGGAGAATGTCCATGAACCAATGCAGCATCAGAAATAATAGGCGTCTCCCAGAACTGACTTATGACACGACTAAGATCTTCTCTGTTTTTAATCATTTCCCGTCTACTATTTTCTTTTTTTTTTAATCAAAATAAACCCACCTCTTCCCGCCCAAACGTACTTTTTATTCAGCAACAACAACAACAAACTCCGTCGACCTCATGCTCCAATTATTCGAGACCCTAAAAACGGAATTAACGGCCTCAGTTATTAGGCACTGATTTACATCTATTAGTTTGATCGACAATTTTGGAGTTGAACTCGCCAAAACTACATAGCGCAACACAACATGTTTATATCCTTATACATGTTATGATTTTCAATCATTGTAAGGAAAACTAATGGAATTAATATGTAACAACGAATGAAATGTTTATATAAATATTTACAGATTTGAAGCAACAAATAAAGCTGATCAAATACAGTGTTCGCCTTTTGACGTAGGACTACGTCTTTCATTTCTATACCGGGGTGTAAAATCAAAGTTTCGAAAACGAAAGCGTTACGCCGGAGACCGAGATTTTGAGCGTTAATAGCTCCCAAACAACTGAACGAAATGGTATGATAAACACTTCCTTCGAAAGATAAAATGTCTACGCGTTCTATACTTGTTACTTTTTGATCCAAAAACTTGTTTCAATAGTCTTAAAATTGCTTTCAGAACAGGCTATTGAAATCCCCAATCGGTTTATAAGCGAGCGCCGCTCGGAAATCCACTCAGTTCTAATTGAACAGCGATTGGAGCATGTTGTCGCTGTTGTGATGAAGCTCTTCGTTTATCATGAAAGCGCGGATGAACGGTGTCACCAAGAGCCTGTTTGTGCGCCCTAGGCCAGAAGGGAATCCATCAGGAGGAGAGTGATGCCACAAACGGTTCCCCGGGAAGACATCGCTACACACACATACACGCGCGGAATTCTTTCCGTTTGGATGCCATTCAGCATTGAGAAAGTTCCGGAAAGATCTAATCATTGCTGGAAAATAATCTGCCAGTTCCTCTGGGAATTTAAAAATACATTCATGTGAAAGAGTTTATTTGAATGTTTTCTATCCATGTAACACTGTGACCAAATACATTTGGTTTTGTGATTTTTCAATCAATCGCAATTAACAGGATAGCTCCTGAAGATTATTCTTCCCCATCAGTAGGATATTTCCGTATCCAATATTGTATGCGCCCGCAATCGATTATTGCTCAGTCGCCGAAAGTTCCGAGCTCAGAGAGTTCATTCCCCTCTAGTTTGCCTTCCAAATTGCCATCGTAAACCACACCTTCTCTCGATTCAATCACACACAAAAAGCATACTTAAGCGATATTCTGATGGTGAGAAACATTCAGTTTTCGTGAGGACATCGACAAGAGAACATCGTTGCCTAACGTGCCGGAGGAGGTGGACGGCGAAGGATCGACACATACACGCGCAGAATTCTTTCCGTTTGGATGCCATTCAGCATCGAGAATGTTTCGGAAAAATCTAATCATTGCTGGAAAATAATCTGCCAGTTCCTCTGGGAATTTAAAAATAAATTCATGTGAAAGAGTTTATTTGAATGTTTTCTATCCATGTAACACTGTGACCAAATATTTTTCAATCAAGTACTATTAACAGGTGGTTATCGAGTTAGTATTAACCACTGGTGGGCTTCCAGTATCGAGGAAAATGTGGAAATATCTAATCGTTACTGAAAATAATCTGCCAGTTCCTCTGGGAATTTAAAAATACATTCATGTGAAAGAGTTTATTTTAATGTTTTCTATCCATGTAACACTGTGACCAAATATTTTTCAATCAAATGCTATTAACAGTTGGTTATCGAGTTAGTATTAACCACTGGTGGGCTTCCAGTATCGAGGAAAATGTGGAAATATCTAATCGTTGCTGGAAAATAATCTGCCAGTTCCCCTTGGAATTGAAAATTACATTCAAGCGAAAGAGTTCATTTTAATGTTTTCTATCCATAAAATATCCATATAATACATTTGGGTTTGTGATTTGTCAATCAAGTACAGTTAGCAGGTTAGCTTCTGATGATTATTCTTCAGAACAAGGTTTTTCGTATTCTATATTGGATGCATAAAACCTTGTGCCTCCAACGTAACGCTCTCGTTTTCGAAGTCCCCCAAATATTCATTTATTCATTCATTCAGAATGGATTTAGATTCAACTTCAAACAAATGATCTCTCAATCAACGATAGTCTTACGTCACCCTTGCGGTTATACCATAGATATAACCCACTTCCTGTTTTTTAAAATTCGAGGTTATCCGCAACAAAACCTTCAAATAATTCAGGAACAGTGCCTGTACCGGCCGACTGTGTAGTATGTTGCACGAATGAAGATGCTGACGAAAATTATGTGTAGTGCGACGGATGCGATAAATGATGACACTTTTCATGCGCTGGTGTTACCCTAAGACAAGACGTGACAACTGGCTTCTTACTCTTCATTCTGCATTTTCGTCGACCAAGTGCTAGATAACAGGAAAGCGAGATGTGAAGGTTGCCAAATGTTATAAAATTTTGGAAGATTATTTTCCAATGAAAAACATGTGTTCTTCGTATCATGTACTTTCTGAGCTGCACCATTTTTGTGTGTTAATTCTTCAACCGAATGTCACATATTTCAAACAATAAGTACTTTCCTGTTATTTTGGTATGCAACAAAATTAAATGTGAAGAGATGAAGAAAACTAGAAAACGTATATTTGATAGTAGGAGTATATGTTGAAATACATGAATTAAATTCATAGTTCATTTTATTTATCAAGAGATTATGGGCCTTACCGTTTACACTTCACGATGAAATCGAAATGAACGACGCGCCATTAAATTTAGTTTCACGAGTTAAAGAAAATTATGGGTTTTCAGGTAGAATGAACCCTTTTCAAATAGAAATTATGAATAAAAATTAAATTTCCCGTATCAAATTAGTGTGAATGTGAATGGAAAACTTTGCTTTCTTCATTTGGTGGAATAATCTCGTACAAAAAATGTATTTGAAGATAATTTTATATTATAATGATAAGTTTTAATGAGAATATCGGAAAGTGTATAGAAAATAGGTCAAGTTAAGGAAAGAAAGACGTGCTTCAAGTAAATAAATAACGCCAAGTAAAAATTTTTATTCAGATTTTAGCAATTTAAAAGTGCCTTCGGACTGAGTAGTAAGGCTTGTTAAAAACTAATTTCGTATCCAAATGTCGGCACCGTATCGTTGTTATTTGTTATTTGATTCTAATTTTATTGCTAACTGTTTTACTGTTGGAAAATAATTGAATGTTCTTCTCTGCTAGGCCGCTGCTATTATGCTATGCTAGATGGCAAGAGAATCACAAAAAGATGCAGGGTGGAAATTCCGATGCAATGTTTCCCTCTCTTCAGGAACTGAGCACCGGACGTAACAGAAACGAAAATATACAAAGAATCCATAATAGAAAATTTCGCTAAAATGAAATGTGAATGCAACTATTATTCAATTTTGAATATATTTGGCAACACTGTGAAAATGTTGGAAATCCCATTTTTGCATATTTATCTTTGTCAATTGTTTTCCTCATCCACCAATCAGAAGCCGAGTTGCAAGTGGTCCGAGTTTGACAGAAGAAGTGGTCCGGAATCGGCCCCCTATTGTCATGTCTCGTCTCAGGTGTTACCGAATCCATTTATCGCATCCGTCGCACTGCACATAATTTTCGTCAACATCTTCATTCGTGCAACATACTACACAGCCGGCCGGTACAGGCACTGTTCCCTCCATCGGATTAATCATCGGCTCGATGAATTAGGCTAAGGTTACTTTGGATAGGAGTACGCACGAAAATTTGATTGTACGAATAGAAACAAACAATTTTGTTCGATAGAAACAGACGAATTCGAACGAAGCAAGGGGGAAGTAATGTAACCATACCAATACAACTCAATGTGGTTGTTTACTTTCACTATTGCATACAATTCGTACGATCACTTCTCTGCATCCAGTGTCACCGCCGCCTTATTTGAAGATTTTGTCGCGGATAACCTAATTTTAAAAAATTATAGGAGTTTGTGTCCAAGATACGACCGCATTGTTGACGTAGAACTACGCTGTTATTCTATATAAGTCGCTTATTCATACCTTCGGATATTATTCTATAATGCTGTGAAATTTTAAAAACAACTGGTTAGTACAATAATCTCTGAAATGGTTTTTTCATTGTAGAATTTGTTGACGATAATTGATTGATGATTAATTCTTGCTCTCGCAAAACAATACACTAGCTGATCGTAAGCCGCAATTTATTTCATGTCAATGCAATGAAAATTTACCTCGAACGCTTTTCTTTTTTTTTTGCCTTTTTCGCAATTAACATGGACTCGGCTAGACTCGATTATATACATGTTGCACCAGCACCATTATTCCACATCTCATAACTACATCAATATATCTTTGGCACCGCATGGAAACAACAACAATGACAACACTTGCAAGTATCAAATATCATGCTACATGATATCTAGTATTGCCTTAAAGGAATCGCACCTATAGACATCGTTCGTACAATGTAAACCAAGCGCCAAACAAGCGTTCGCCATAGCATGCATACAGAGCCATACATTGGTGGCTTGAAACTACTAGGAATATAAAACACTTCTCATCATTTTGCGCTATTCTCAAAAGAAACGCTTCTGTTAATATTACTGGCCTCGAAAAAAGTTGTATTTCTTTCTCATGCTCGAGAGAAGCGCAGCTATCACCCTTAGTAGAGGAAGTTTTGCTACTGGCAAGCGAAACCACATACAAAATTCCAGAACGACATTTACTTTCTCGGTGACTGAACAAGCGAAATAAACTCTTTTTGTTAATAACAACCTCGAAAACAGTAGCAATAATGCAATCCTAGCTGAAGGCACTTTTGCAACTGGCACGCGAACCCAAATAACTTATAACATTCCAGTAAGACATTCAAGATGCTTGGTATTCCCCAAATATTTTTAGACGCACAACCTTATGATGACGGAAAACAAACAATGTTAACTGCTTGGAAAAAGACTGAATTATGCCACACAGCTTGTACTCTGCTGTAACGCCCATCGATGCGAATTCGCTGATGAGTTTGTCAAGAACGTCCGCCTTCACCACCAGCGGGGGGAGCTTGATTTTGGTTGCTGCCTGGGTAACGGCGTTTACATTTTCGACCGACGCGCCGAAATCGCCTACTTCGCTGTTGTGAGATGCGGTGTCACACTCGCGAAAGCTCGGTTCAGTGCGAGCGCTTTTCACTGCACCAACATCACGTGCATCATTGGATGACGCTTGCCTCGAAATATTATTGCCCCTGGCAATGCGATCGTTTTTTGCAGGGCTCGAGCCTGCCTTCCTCTTCTTCTTGCCCATCATACACTACGCGAAGCGTCCAATTTATGACGCGGAAAGAAAAACACACGATACGAATAACGCGAAAAACGAACAGAAAAACCAAACGACGATATCCAAGTTGGATTACCACTGGTGGGGTCCAATCTTAGATCGAAGCGCAGCGAAAGCAAAGTGAACTGGATTGCTCAACAGTCCGATGCCGAATGAAAGTTTGCCTCAGCGAGATCCACTGTTTATACTCTAGGCAAGTATTCCCCTTCATTCTTCTACTTTTGCTTTGTTCATGGGGACTTTGAATCCTACGATTTCCCCTCCGTTGGTCGTCGATAAGTTGCTCGTTATTGACAGGTCTGTTCGGTCTGTTGGACAGAACAAATGTATGGGAAAATGGAAACGCCTCAAGTTTTCATGAATTTTAACCATTTACAAACCAGGGGATTCTAATGTATAACATATTAAACAAATCTTACGGAATTTCCGATTCGTTTAGTATGTGAATCGCCAAAATCCGTTCGCGGCAAAAATAGTTATTAACGTTAACTTTATTTCATAAAAACGTGACCTGTTTTCTGATTTGGCACCCTTAATGAAAGACGTAGTTCTACGTCAAAAAGGCGAACACTGTATTTGATCAGCTTTATTTGTTGCTTCAAATCTGTAAATATTTATATAAACATTTCATTCATTGCTACATATTAATTTCATTAGTTTTCCTTACAATTCAGTGATCCTTTAAATGTAACGAATTCAATAAATGCACGTTTTTTTAATTTTATAATTGATTCAAACCGCGATCACTTTGCTTAGAAGATTCGTTTTTGTTTTGTTTCTGTCGCTGTCAGTTGTAATTCGAATCAGCCATGTAGGGTCTAGCGGGATACGGTTTGCGTGAGCTGGCAAGGTTGCCACTTCATTTGATTGATGCATCTGCTGTAACAATCACTGTATTACAATTACGAAGCACTTGAATTCATTGTCTGATTCTCTTGAAAACTCACAGTTCAGCCAGCTTACGTCGGTTTATAATAGAAAATGTCCGAGATTAGATTCACATGTGATGTTTTGTTATAACGTAAATATTATGTTTTATAACGTAATCACATGGTAAATGAAATTTGAAAGAAAACAAACAGCAATACAAATAGTTTCACGAGTTGTTTTTCCCCAAAGCTGTTCAAAGAATTGAGAAGAAATCGCCTCCATTAATTATGTTCACATGTTTATAATGTACAAACATAGAATAAACAATAGAAAGAAACATAAACTTAAATTTAGGCGCTATTCAACTATTTTTACGGAAAAATGTCCACATGGATAACAGGGGGAGGGATATAGAAAATGTCCATGCTTGTCCACGGAGGGGAAGGGGGGAGTGTCTGAAATCGTACTTTTTTTGTCCACGTGGTAAGTAGACAGCCCCTTAGAAGCTCTTCACACTGACTTCAGTAAAGTATTTGACCGCATCGACATTCTATTACTACTCTTCAAATTGCAGATCACTGTTGATAATATATTGCCAAATTGTTCCTTTTCGTTTAGTAGCAACTCTTTTAATTCCCTATCATTAAAGGTTATTCTATAGGAACCAGAGCGTTAGTGATATTCCTTTTGAAAAAAATCCGCTCTGTGGAGGCCACAAGTTTAGAATTTTTGCTCAGTCCTGAACAAGTGAGCACTTTCTCAATAATCTGGGGCACATTTTCATTCTGAACTGTTGGGATACCAAAGACTACAATGTTATTACCTTCGGCAGCTCTATCGGACTTGTCGACATTTGCTTCCAATTTGTGCACCATATTGCAAAGTTGGTCTTGAGACTTTTTCAAACATTCCACATTTGACGTAGAATTACGTCTTTCAGGAAGGGTGCCAAATCAGAAAACAGGTCACGTTTTTATGAAATAGAGTTAACGTTAAAAACTATTTTCACTGTGAACGAATTCTCATGATTCGCATACCAATCGTATTAGAAATTCTCTAAGATTTGTTTGATATGCTATACATTACAATTCTCTAATTTCTAAACGGTTTAAATTCATGAAAACTGGAAGAACTTTCTTTTTCCCATACATTTGTTCTGCCGATTTGTGTGCTAACCCTACCCGTATTTCGAATGCTTATAACTCGAACATTTCTCAACAGATCGGAAAGATCTTTACATTAATTGATAGGAAATATTTCTACGCGTCTATCACAATTATTAAAATGTTATTTTTTATGAGATGAACAACTGAATAACTGTAAAATGTCGAGCGTTATCTAAACGCCTTAACTGCCAAGTTTTGATTGGTCCGATTGACGGTTTCCCCAACACAAACTTCAAAATTGATGTACCTGTGGAAATCCGTTTTGCAAATAAACATGCAAGTCGGGGGTAATTTTGTTCCCACCAAGCTGTGTTTCCCTAACGCGGACTTCAAAATCAATGTGCCTGGGGGAATCCGCCTCGTCAAAACATGCATGTCGGGGGTATTTTTTGTTGTTGAGAACTTTTGTACTAGCTTGTCGTTGTGCGGACCGGAACATGTTTCCCTAAAACTTTTAAACTGAGAAGCCTGGGAAAATGGTCATTTCAGATACTAGAGGTGAATGAACTTTCGCGGTTCGAGAACTACGTAAACATGAGATGTGCAATAATTTCAGAGAGAAATGTAAAATACCATGATCGTTTTCCGTTCAAATATTTTGGTAGTCCTAGGCATCATATCAAACGTAAAAGGACATTTATTAAATTTATTTGTAACGAAGAACATAATCTATTAAAAAAATTTTGATGCATTCTAAAATAATATTCGAAGTGGTAAACAAGTGGATTGCATGATATAATAGTTCTACGTCGAAAATATGCGGTCGTGTCCTAGATACAACCCCCTACAATTTTTTTTCAATTTTTCATTTTCCTGCTCAAGATCTTTAAAGCCAGTGACAATCTCATCGAACTTAGCAGATAGAAACTCTTGTGATTTTTCGATCGTTGTGGTGATTTGCTTCACTTCTGTCGAGACCGCTTGCATATCTTTAGCAATGGAGGCTGAAATGGTTGTTTTCATCTCATCAGCGAAAGAAGACAACAAGGATCTGTGATTATCCTGATTATCGGAACAATTCGCTGGAAGATCACAGTACAATCGGGTGAGCAAAAAAAAATCTTTTTTCTTCACACGACGTATTGCGTTTCCTAAAATGTTCTATACACGTTAAAAATTTTGAACCACCGAACTCTTTTTTTCACAGACAGTACAAACAAATTCATCGTCTTTTCCATTATAGCCAAGTAGAAAAAGTAAGCTGAAACAGAAATTCAAATAAGAAATAGAATGAATTCAATCGTAACAGGAAGGTAAACAAACAGATGAATGATAAGCAACACACTAAGACAAAATTATATAAGGCACAGAATGAAAATATACTATGACTTAAATATGCCGAGCCGATACAATATTAGGAATATGCGCATGTGTATATAAATCGAAGCTAGTATCACTGCAAAAGAAATCCAGACTCACGGTTGCTCAACACTTGAGAATTTCGCAAAATAGATTCCTGGGGAACTAACCTTTGACACATTGATGTCTGGAATAATTACATCGTGGTTTCCCTCCCGACCCAGCGATCCTCCTTTACAGGTAACGATAAACAAAGATCCTTGCTTCAAGGCTTCCAAGTTGGTTCCTTGCACGATTATCCGCAGAGATGGCGGATATTTGTGTGATATATCTGAAAAGGGAACAAAATTGATAATAACAAAAACTTCCAATAAAATTCTGTCTTATCTTCTTGGTATAAGTTCAAACCCTAATACTAATATACCTGTATATTTGTTCAGATCGACGACCACCGACTCATCCCTCTCCGAATCGCTGGACACGATCACAACCGGCGATTTTCGCTCGCTTTCATTGCTGCTTCCGCTACTGCTATCCAACTCTCCTTCTTCTTTGTGTTCCGACCCATCCGAATGCTTTCTATCTCTTCTCTTGCCATCGATTGCTTGAGGCTTCTTCCTGGGATATTGCCTTTCCTCGGAATCGGAACGACTAGAAATGGAATAACAGGAATTCGACCGGCTCCTGTGCCGTTCCGGGTAGCGTTTTCTGTGGCTATCACCCCGTGATTTACTTCTACTTCTTCTCGCGGGAGGAGGACGACGACGGCGCCGATCACGCTCGGTGTGACGATTGTATCTGTCCTTTTCTCCTTCGTCGGCAGAATCCGGTTCAACATCGGCACGCTTACTTTTCTGTAAAGCAGAGAAGAAAAGAAGATAGCGGAAGGACCGCTCTTAACATCGCCGGTCCCAAGAGAAACCTACCTAGAGCGTTCGAACGCATTCGTCCGATCTCCAGGTCGGAGAACGCGGATACTAAGGAATTTATTGTATGTTTTGAAGTGGTAGGTGATGAAACCTGGCAAATAATTATTTGTAAATATTTTTCTTCGGTATAAAAAGATTTGTTCTCCAATCAAGCACCTTTTGACGCGCCTTCGGTTGCTGTTCTTCAAGAGTTTTTTCCGGTATAACCTGGGAATAGAAGTCATACTCCTGAGTTGCCTCGTTGTACTTCAAATAGCATCCACGGTTGCCGTCGTAATGCAGACCATAGATCTGAAAAAGTAAACAAGTGAAAAAACTTCTCATTTCCCTGATAATCATCGAACCCACCGCGTTGTAATAGTATCCTGTATCCTGGTCGTAATACAAGCCAGATGTTGGTTCGTAAACGTATCTATTCTGGAAATCAAAATCATGGGCAGTTTTTTTGATATCATCCACGAATGCCTTCACATCCAGTGGCTCTTCTCCTCTTTCCGCTGCTTGTTTCTGTTGCATTTCCGCTTTTTCCAGCGCTTTCATCACATCGTCACTGCTTTTGTCGGGATTCTCGCCGTCATCGACCGGTAGAGATTCCGTTTCCTTCGGTTGAGACCGTTTCAATTTTTTCTGGAACGAGCAGTTGCTTAAAAACACCAAACAACTGTCAAACACGATTCCTCACCAAATTTGCCAGCTTTCGACGCAGTTTTAAAATTTTCATATTCTGCTTGCGAATGTGGCGATGTAAATTTCGCACGTAGGCATAAACTTGCTCCACGGTGATGTCGTACAGGTTTGTGATACGAATCATTTTAAAACCCAAGTGGGACGTTTTGTTCTTCATGTTGAAATATTTGATTGAATGAACAAAAAAGGTGTTAAATTTTTTGAATACAATAGATAGCCTCTCGCACAAAAATTTTGCGCGAATGTTTACTATTTTCTGAAGTTGTGACTTGATCAATGTGTAGAAGATTCAGGTGTGGTTCATAATGGAAAACATGCCTGACCGGCCAAAATTTTAGCTTATTGTTTTCAAATATTTAGGGGGGGTATTTTAGTCTAGAACTTGGAAAAAAATATGTTTTACATTTGAAGGGCTCATAATGAAAGCGGTGTAAGGTCATCTACACACTAGACAACCTAGGTTGGAAACCAACTTAACTAATATCGCAAAAAGGTTGAGAGCATGTGTAATCAAATGGGAGCATACACACTAGGCAACGGGCAACTTAGGTCGGACCAACTTTTTCGATTCAACCTAGCATGTCGAGTCGCGCGCGATGTATGTTGGCAACCTTTTCGTTTAATTTCTTTTGACATTTTTTATTTCTGTGTTCATTCAGTTTCACTATTTGTCAGTGATGATAAAAAAAAAGTGTTTACAGTTTATTGGAACAGAAACACGAACGAAATGTAAGTATTTTGCATTTGTGTTTTGTATTTTTTATATTTGATATATATTCATTCGACATCAGTATGTAAATTCTCCTGAACCTTCACACGGGGGATTGCTGGACTGGTCAAGAAGGTGTACACAAATAAAGATTGCTGGATCCCAGGACCTAGTGCAGCAAACACGATTTACGCTGGAAGTATCTTTTCAAAGATTATTATTGCTGTTTATAGTTATCAGCGAGCCTAGGTAAATATTCCGCTTTTAGCTCGTTTAGCAAATATTGATAGTTCACACATTGTCCACCTTTCAGATATCATCATCCTAGGAGACTAATTGAATGAAGCGCAGATCTTAACATACATTCCCAGCTGTATTTGACAATGCGGAAGACAGGTCAGAGACTCATCTATCGGATTCTATAGCAAACTCAAATTGGAACGTTTTTGCAGTTTAGTTATAAACGAAAGAGAAAGTTGATGAAGAGATATCGATCAAATCACTTAGGCCTTCTACACATTAGGCAACCGCAACCCGATCTATGTTGGTGAATCTCCCACTCAGCTATGCCCATTGAGGCAACTCAAACGCGATGAAATCGTTAAGTTTTCAGCTCTCATTACAAATTACATAATCACTGGCAGAGATGCCATTTCTTTAACTGCATAAGAAAATCGTATAGAGCGAATTCACAAAAAAATTCTTGAGATTTTTCTTGACACTAGCAAAAAAAAAACAAAAAAAATTTGTTTGCTCTTGCTTAAGACTCTAGTCGAAGTGGGCAACTTAAAAACAAAATTCTGTTTATAGCAGAAAAATCTGCTCTTCTGGCAATCCGGTACACGATCGGGTTTGAAATTAGCAAAATGATGCATTTTATAACCCGTTCGACTTCTAATAAGCACTTTTATCAATCCGTTCGACTTCGAATTATTTCGAAATTAGTTTTGCATCAATGCAAGGATGCCAAATTCGCAAACTTGTTCGCAATTTTACTGATATTTAATTTTTGTCGCAAACTTTATTCTGTTGCAGACTTATATTTTCAGTTGCAGACTGCAGGGATATGGTATTTCTCTTCTTCATGGTTTGGTTCAGTTTTCTGCGCTAACAATCTCTTTTTTTAGACATCACTTTGCGATTCTAATGGTTCAAAAGGTAGCTGGCGGATATTTATACACATCAACATTTTCGTAGCAGACTTAAAAAAATCATCTGGCATCTCTGGAGGCGATGACGTTTACTCTGGCTGTTACGGACAGCTGAGGCTTATCGCGGATCGAGTTACAGATCCATAAGATAAGCAATATTTGAGATTATATTTAGAAAAGACCTCCAAGCGAGGTATAGAAACGTTTAGAAAGGACCAATGTAAGGCAATTAAAAGATGTAAGAGCTCAAGTGTTTTGTTAGGCTAGAAAACGCTTGTAGTTCGAAATTATTGCCGGTCATAAATTCAGAATGGACGAATATTTAAATAGCGTCCGGTAAACAATTTAATGCATGCATCATTTAGGATGCATTTTTATTACCCTTTTCCATCCCTAGCTGCGCTCAGCCAGATACACCAGCAGGGTGTAATAAAATAAAAGGATGTTATTTAGAGCGAAGGATGGAAAGGGGAAATCCAAGAATAAGATAGGCGCACCGACGAGGTGCTATAAACTTAAGGTATTTTCTTAGGGTAGTGCAGCCGTCTCAGACTGCACGTTACCATACGCTAGAAGAAGGGACAAGGAAGGTAGATGATCTAAACGAAACCGATATGTTATCGGTTTTCAAGAGAGAGAGAGGAGATGTTCCTCGTCAATCTTAGTTTAAGGAACCATGTATATATTGTGAAACTTTTGAATAAATTTTTTAGTATTGTAACAGAACTCACGCGAAAGCGTTAAAATTTTTCTTTCAATAGAGAAATTTTTCATGGTGGCTCCAGAGAGGAGCAGTGAAGATTTCCAAAGTGGAAAAAAGTGAAACTCGCGAACTCTTCTCGACAGTGGATGCGAGAAGTGATAATTCGCGAAAATTTATCGGCAGTGGATGCCAACAGTGTTAATCGCGAATAAAAAGTCTTTTTCAAAGTTAATTCGCGAACTATTCATCGGCAGTGGATGCCAACAGTGTTAATCGCGAATAAAAAGTCTTTTTCAAAGTTAATTCGCGAACTCTTCAAATAGCAGTGGATGCCAAAAGTGAAACTCTTCTCGGCAGTGGATGCGAGAAGTGATAATTCGCGAAAATTTATCGGCAGTGGATGCCAACAGTGTTAATCGCGAATAAAAAGTCTTTTTCAAAGTTAACTCGCGAACTCTTCTCAGCAGTGGATGCGAGAAGTGATAATTCGCGAAAATTTATCGGCAGTGGATGCCAACAGTGTTAATCGCGAATAAAAAGTCTTTTTCAAAGATAATTTGCGAACTCTTCAATCGGCAGTGGATGCCAAAAGTGTTTCTTTCAACCGAAATAAACATTGTGAATTGATTAAGAAACCGGCGGTGGATGCCAAAAGTGTTCCTTTCAAACGGAGACAAATATAAGTGAATTAACCAGCAAAAACCTTAAGCAGCAGTAGACGCAGCAGCACCAGCAGTAGCACCACCAGAGGTGACAACAACATCCGAGCCAGAAGGCCTCCCAGGACAAGGAGAGAATCGCCCAAGCACCAACACGGAAAGACGGAGATAGGACCGGATCAACAAAAAAGGTGTGATTTTTCCATTTTAGTTTAGTCATGTCTTATCAATTCATTAGGAATAAGAATGGCAATTGCCGCTTGTGCAATGAGCCTGATTCTAGGGACGATTTAGTCGCGTGCGATGAATGTGACCGATGGTTCCATTTGACATGCGCAGGCCTAAATAAAAAACCTAAACAAACAGAAAGATGGATATGCCCCAAATGCAAGACCATAGAGAACGAATTGTTAAGACTTCAAAAAACACAACCAACACCAATAGAAGAGATGATGAATATCCATAGAGAATCTATGCGGGCTCTAGTAGAAACTCTTAAAATTAAGAACGAGGGTAGAGAAGAAACCCCTGATTCAAATAGACTGTTACACCGGCAATCTCTCTTAGACCTCCCCTATTTTGATGGGTCATATAAGATATGGCCTAGATTTAAAATAACGTTCGAAGAAACTACCCTTCAAGGAAACTTTTCCGATTTAGAAAATATAAATCGTTTACAGAAATATCTCAAAGGAGACGCGCTGAAATTAGTGAGCGCTCTTTTAATCGATAAAGCTAATGTTCCAAAAATAATGGAAAAACTAAATCTACGGTTCGGAAATCCCGAAACCATTTATTCGAATTTATTGAAGGAAATGCTAAATGCGAGGAATCCACATTTTGGATCACCCCAAACAATGATTGATTTTGTAACATCGCTTGATTGTTTCGTGACAAATATAAAAATACTAAAACACGATGAATATCTCAATGATCCTAGATTGATTCGTGATTTAGTTTTAAAACTTCCAAACGACTTGCATCATCAATGGATCAAGTTTGTAGCTGATACAAAGAAAACAAGAGATATAATTGATCCATTTATACCGACGCTAGAGGACCTTTATAATTGGTTAAAACCTCAAGAAGAGTTGGCCACGATGCTACAGTCGGAGAGGAAAGAAAAACCTCATAAGAGCGGATATTTGAATACACATGCTGTAAAGGAACAAAAATATAGGCCGAAGCGCCTACCAAAGTGTTTCGCATGCCGAAACGAGCATAAGACATCAGAATGTTCAATTTTTAAAAATATGAACGTTCAACAAAGGAGTGATTTTATTTTTAAACACAGGCTATGTTTAGCATGTTGTAATTATACAAACCACATGGCAAAAGATTGCAGGATCGCAAAGCCTTGTGGAATCGATGGATGCAAACTTAGACACCACGCATTACTGCATAGAGCAACTCAGAGAGATGCTAACCTTAATAATACAGAAAGCGTTAATTGTCATGTAAATAAAGAGAACAAAATACTGTATCAAATCCTTCCAGTTACATTGGGCTGCGGAAAAAAGGAAATTAAAACTTTCGCATTTTTAGACCCTGGGTCATCAGTAAGTTTGATTCACGCTGATATTAAAAATAAACTTGGAACACAAGGGCGTAACAACCCCTTAACGCTGGTTTGGACTAATGGCGAAACTCAGCAAGAACTAGATAGTGAAGAAATTTCCCTAAGTATACAAGGATGCAATAATCAACGTTATAACATACATAATTTGAGGACTGTGTCGGAATTATCTCTTCCCTCACAGTCAATGAATATTCATGAATTACGACGAGAATACAATCACTTAGAAGATATAACTCTCGAAGGATATGAAAATGCTATGCCAAAAATACTGTTAGGTTTACCGCATTCGTTTTTGATAAGCGGTAGGGAGACGCGATCAGGTAAATTTAATGAACCAGTCGCACAGAACACTAAACTCGGATGGGTTTTGTTCGGGCAAACTAACGAACATAAAAAATTGAAAGGACACGTGCTGATGAACGACGAAATTGATTCATCAGATTATTTCAATAAAATGATGGAAAATTATTTTAGCCTAGAAGATTTCGGGATAAAAGTACCTGTAAAAACCTTGATGTCTAACGATGAAAAAAGATCGATTGATATCATGAATTCCACTTTGAAATATGAAGAAGGAAGTTATGAAATTGGGCTGCTTTGGAAACAGGAGGATGTACAATTTCCGCATAGCTATCAATCAGCCATGAACAGACTACGTGGTCAAGAATCAAAAATGCGTAAAAATCAATGTCTACGTAAATGGTATGTTGAGAAAATAAAGGAATATGAAACCAAGGGATACGCTAGAAAACTCACTCCCACAGAACAGCAGCAACGTGATCCAAAAATATTTTACTTACCGCACTTTACAGTTGTGAACCTAAATAAACAGCCCATAAAGCCACGGCTTGTTTTTGATGCCGCTGCTAAGGTTAAGGGAGAGTCCCTAAACACGAATTTATTACAAGGCCCGGATGCAACGACGTCGCTATTTGGAGTGTTAATACGATTTAGAGAAGGAAAATTTGCGATAACTGGAGACATCAAAGAAATGTTTCATCAAGTTAAAATAAGAAAGGAAGATCAAAATGCCCAAAGGTTTTTATTTAGGGAAAACTTTGACGAAGATCCCGACGTGTATGTGATGCAAGTGATGACCTTTGGAGCTACCTGCTCGCCCGCATGCGCACAGTTTGTTAAAAACACAAATGCTGAGAAATTCAGAGAAAGTCATCTTCAGGCAGTAGAGGCCATTCAAAACAACCATTACGTGGATGACTACCTAGATAGTTTCGACGATTTAGAAAATGCCTCAAAAATTGTGAACGAAGTTATTACCATTCACAAATATGGGCACTTCAATATCAGAAATTTTATATCCAACAGTAATGAGCTATTGGGACAAATCCCGGAAGAAAATAGAACGGAAGTTAAAGAAGACTTATTAGGAAAATTTGAGGAATCATATGAAAAAGTACTCGGAGTGTATTGGGATACAAAAAAGGATTTTATTCGCTACAAGGTGGATATTCCTGTTACACAGGAGTTTACGAAACGAAAACTGCTTTCACAAAGCATGAGTGTTTACGATCCACTTGGTTTATTATCACATATAACAATTCAATCTCGAATTCTAATGCAGGAGCTCTGGAAAAGTGGAATAACATGGGATGAACAATTAAACCCAGCACTAAAGAAAAAATGGGAGAACTGGCACACAAAACTGGAAGAAGCAAGAGCAATAAGAATACCACGTTCATATGCCAATTCTTCTCACCCAAAAGAACGAGAACTACATGTCTTCGTTGATGCATCTGAGAATGCTTATGCAGCAGCAGTATACTTAAGGAGTGTATATGAGTCACACATTGATGTCAATATCGTGGCTGCCAAGGCAAGAGTCGCACCAACTAAAATGCTTTCCATACCACGACTCGAATTACAAGCCGCTGTATTAGGAAGCAGATTGGCTAAGACAGTAAAAAACGAGCTACGTCTATCAATAGATAGAGTAGTATTTTGGTCAGATTCCAAAACTGTATTAGCATGGATTCGTTCAGAACCACGCAAGTACAAACAGTTTGTTGCCTTACGGATAGGAGAAATATTAGAAACCACATACGTAAACCAGTGGAAAGGTGAAATTACTAGACCAGCTGTAAAATTAGCAGTATTAGATGTAAGTAAGAACAATGAAATCGAGAGCTCAAAAGATACCACTATTTTCTCACCACCTCTTAACTTTGTTGGAGTAATTAAAAGTGCCCCAGGGAGTAAAGAGGAAATTAAGGGACCGCGAAATCCTCAAGAATGGGGAGTAAGAAAAACGGTTAACATCGAGCATGTAAAAGAGCTGGCGTCAAAATTGAAACCGAAGCCACAAACAAAAAAGAAAGTCATAGGTAAAATAAGACCATATACCGGCACGATACAAAAGGCTATCGTAACCGCAATGGCAATTCTAGTACTGGTAAATTTGACAAATGCCGTCAACATCCAGCCTATTGAGGAAGGGGGTTTAATGTTTGATCATGTTGGGTCATGTATAGTAAAGCGAGGAATTTGGAGGACAAATATTGTATCCAACTTAATTCCTAACGACGATATTTCTATGCTAGACTCTATTCATTCGAACTTAGAAAGAACCTTGAAGTTCATGGGGAATGTAACTCAAGACAGCGCTTTGACAGAACTTGTAATGTCGATAGAACGACAATGTAACAATGCAAAACAAGAAATAAATTTTTTATCACGATCAAAAAGGAGTCGTGGAATACTTGGGTTTTTGAAAGACCTGTTATTTGGGAGTAATGATGTGGAAGACGAAGTACAGTCTTTGCGTATTCACGAAGAGCAAAAACTTCATGATATCTCACAAACCATGAGACTATTGAATCAAAGAAGCAAAAATATGGGAGATGAATTAAGCGTAAGAATTCGTAGACTAAATGAAGGAATGTTATCTTTGAAGGGAAAGTATTCCGAAGAAAGAACTAATATATTCGCAAGAAAATGTTTTGAGACCACAACGTTAGCTTTGCAATTGATTGATGGCATAACTCGAAAATACAGGATAATTAAGACTCACCCTTTAGCCGAAAATGAAATGCAAAAGGCAATTCAAAATATAAAGAAGCAATTACCAGAAGGATACTCAATCCTTAGAGACCCACTTGCAGTTAAATACAACATTAAAATTGAAAATGGAACAGTAAATATAATAATGGAAAATGTAATTATTAATAAGGAAAACTTCGAAGTATTCAATGTAATCCCTATTCCTGAAAATGGAAGTGTTATAAAAATAGATCACCATGTAATAGCAATTAATAATAAACATGAATTTTTTTACCCAGATGGAAATTTAATAAAGCTTAATGAAAGTCATTATGTGGTAAATCAGCCAGAATTAACCAGAGTTCCAGATTGCATAGCTGGAGCATTACTTCATGAAACGATAAAACAAAAATGCTCAACAAAGATGATGGAAGAACCATACACCATGTTAACAAAATTGAATAAGATCAACTCTATATTGTACACAACGAGCGACCCTAGCAAGATAATAATCCATTGTAATAATGTAGCCATGTCACCGCCTTATAAGAACGCGATCATAGAACTGTTCCCAGATTGTAAGATCCTAACAGAAAAAACTATTCGTTATGCCCAAATATCTGGACATAACGGGGAAGCTAGAATATTTTTTAAACCTATTCAGAAACTACCATATGTACTAGAAAAACCAAACATAAATGAAAATTTGAATACAACTATCTCGAGTAGAAATCCATATGAAAAGGTAGATATAAAGGATACAGTAATACCTGAAGACGATTTTATAAAAAAGAAACACGTATATACATTTGGAGGTACCATAACTGTTATTTCAATGATTATAATAGTAGGAATTTACGTATACATAAAATTAAAGAGAAGAAGTAATAGACAAAATAATAGAAGAAATGATGATCCGCCTTCGTTATTAGACATGATACGGCTAAATAGAGTTCAGGAAGAATCAAGAAATATTCCTATTATTTTAAACCGTGATAGTTGTCTATAATTGAGTAAATCTATGTAGTAGATTTACGGAGTCCGGAATGTTACGGACAGCTGAGGCTTATCGCGGATCGAGTTACAGATCCATAAGATAAGCAATATTTGAGATTATATTTAGAAAAGACCTCCAAGCGAGGTATAGAAACGTTTAGAAAGGACCAATGTAAGGCAATTAAAAGATGTAAGAGCTCAAGTGTTTTGTTAGGCTAGAAAACGCTTGTAGTTCGAAATTATTGCCGGTCATAAATTCAGAATGGACGAATATTTAAATAGCGTCCGGTAAACAATTTAATGCATGCATCATTTAGGATGCATTTTTATTACCCTTTTCCATCCCTAGCTGCGCTCAGCCAGATACACCAGCAGGGTGTAATAAAATAAAAGGATGTTATTTAGAGCGAAGGATGGAAAGGGGAAATCCAAGAATAAGATAGGCGCACCGACGAGGTGCTATAAACTTAAGGTATTTTCTTAGGGTAGTGCAGCCGTCTCAGACTGCACGTTACCATACGCTAGAAGAAGGGACAAGGAAGGTAGATGATCTAAACGAAACCGATATGTTATCGGTTTTCAAGAGAGAGAGAGGAGATGTTCCTCGTCAATCTTAGTTTAAGGAACCATGTATATATTGTGAAACTTTTGAATAAATTTTTTAGTATTGTAACAGAACTCACGCGAAAGCGTTAAAATTTTTCTTTCAATAGAGAAATTTTTCACTGGCAAAAGCCAAAACGAAAACATATTTCTCAATGGTTTCCATTAGCCGATAGTTCTAGACGTTTTCAGTGCAGACTTTTCAGAGCGTGTTTTTGAAAAGCTCAACTTTTAAAGTAAAACTTTTGAATATTTTACAAAAGGATCACAAGGACTCGAAGGTATGTATATTTCC